>NW_024340701.1:16413543-16547459 GCF_902729225.1 Pteropus medius | reverse complement strand
CTCCAAATTATAGTCCATATTTTCTTATCTATAAAATTAGGATGTTACCTGCTCAACCTACTTATCCGGGTCCTTGGGAGGATCAATGAAAAGAAAAATGTAGAGCAAAAAGCATTATATAAATCAAAGTATTAAAATAATCTCACCCTCCCTCTTTGCACACACAGAAACAAACTTACAGCTTTCATTTCCTTATCAATAAAATGAAGCTTCTCCCATGGGTAGTGCCAAATTTTGGTTGAATGTAATGGAGTTTAAAATTATGTGAATTGTAAAGTACTTTACAAAGATTATTTGTACTTAGTATAGGACCTCATCATAGCCTAGAGGCATTGATAGGATTCTTAAAAATACGGAAATATAATGAGTCACAGACCCTCCCCCACCCCCCATGCCATGCTTGGACAGCAAGAGAGTACAAAAAAATCTGGGTTGATTTTTAAATTCTTATGTCCACTGAGATACAAAGCATTGCAAGAAAAAAACCTTGAGAAAAAATACATATCGAGTTTTCAGTAGCTGAACCTCTTGTTAGTTAAAACGCATTTTGTCCCCAGTGACAGCCCTTCTTGATATTTTAGGTACCTATGCCTCTGGATTAAAACTTGGTATTCAGATTTTAGTAGTGAAACGCCAGAATTCTGCCTCTTTTCTTCTCAGTTCCAGTTGAGTGTAATAATAACTCTCCGAAAACGGAAATAGAAATGAGCTAGCAAAGGGATCCCAGCAAAAAAAAAAAAAAAAGGCGGGGGGGGCAAGCTTGGGAGAGAGCCCCTAACACCTTCTTTATGGCCTCCACCCCCTTCTAATCTGTTTCTTTCCTTCCTCACTGTCTCGAGGTCACTCTCTGTCCCCCAGTTTCTTTACTCTGGCCCTTGTTCTTTCACATTTCTTAAACACTATAAGAGAAAGAAGGTTCATGCACCTGCCTACAAAACTTCCCACACTGGGCCTCCTCAGCTCCCCTGAGGCGGTGCAACAGCTCACGGACACTGGGATTGCTCCAGAATGGAAAGGTCCCCGGGCCACGACTGCGGGGCCCTCAGAATCACCCCACCACCGCCCCTCTGGCTTCAGCCAATCAGATGCTATCAGACAAAGTTATACAAATAAGCTTTCACGCCCTAGCGAGTCAAGAGCCTGGTGTCCCTCCCCCAGGCGTCCTCTTTCACTTCAGTCACGGAATTGGCAGTCGCGTCCCTGGCAACCGGCGCGCTGCCAATTTTCCCCGTACAAGCGGCTGGAAAAAAAAGAGAGAAATTCTCTGGGGTTACTTAGGAGGGAAGCGGGAGAGCCCTGACCCAGCCGAGGTGGGTAGCCTCTCTGGTTGCCCCAGGCACTTTTCCAGTTGAGATCTGGAACAGGCTGGAGATAGATGCCGAGCAACTTGTCCAGACCTCCTTTTGCCTCTGGAAAACAGAGGAAGTCTTGCGTTGAGCAAACAACTTTTGAGTTCTTGTAGTAGGCCAGCAGGCTCAAGGCTGAGGACCTTTGGTCTCTGCTTCCTCCTCGATACGCAAAATTCTCAATAAAAGCCTTCACTAGGGTTGGCGCCCTCCCTACTTCTTGGACCACAACTCCAGCTCTGGAGCTCTTAAGTTCCTGTTCTTAATTCCCACTTTACCTTCTTATTTCAGCAACCAGGAAGTCATCCTTTGCTGGCCTATCTCCCCAAAAGTGTACACAAATTACCCTTTCTATTGTGTCCTTTGGATAGTTCAGAAAAAGATGGCATTTTAAATGACCAGAAATTCACAAAGTAGAGAGCAAGAATAAACTGGTCAAAGAAGGCAGATTGAAGAAATAAGATTCGTCTTAGAGCTGGAGGGAAGGTGGTATAATTGCAGGGCTAGAAATCAGTCCAACCCAAGATGATATTGAATTACTTTGAGGCAGAACTTGTTAGAAAGCACTTCATTGAACGCGTCCTAGGAATATAACATCAGACTGACTTGATGAAGGCCATGTAATCCAACCACCCAGTTGTGCTGAAATCACTCACAACATCCCCACCAAGTGGTCACCCTGGCCCACATTCTTGTAATTTCCATCCTCCATCAACAGTTCTCCCTCCTTGGAGCCCTCCAGGAGGTAGATATTGTGTCTCTTGAATCCACTATTGTTTAAGCCAGTTATCCTCAGTCCTTGCAGCAGTTCATGTTCTCTTTTGAGTTGCTCACCCATCCTGGTCACTGTCTTTGTAAGTAGCTCCAGTTTGCCTGTAAGTGCGGCACCTGAAATTCATTCCCAGTACCATCTTTTCTAGGACAAAATGGAGTGGCAGTCATCTATTTTATTGTAAATGGTAACTTTTCTAAGTCATAGTCATTGCACACAAATGCTTGGAATGTAGACATATTAAAGCATTTTAACTTTACAACAACCTTGAGAAGAAAGTAAGGATTAAAGACTTTACATGGCTAAAGTAGCAGAATTGGAATTTGACCAAGTTTTCTGATGCTAGAACCAATGTTCCTTCTACTATCCAACAAATATCTATTCTTACAATGCTGCCTAAGATTTAACGGACTTTTTTTAACAGCTACATCCATATGCTGTTGGTTCACAAAATTTTAGGTATCCCATTCTTTAGCAAGGCAGAACTTTTTGGATCAAAGTACAGAGCTTTATACTTATCCTACTTAAACTTTACCTTATTAATTTTGGCACATTACTCCAGACTGTTTAGATTCTATTTCTGTGCTCTAATGTATTTGGATCTTACCCATACATTTGATAACTATTTTATATATTCATCCAAATTATTGATAATAGATAAAAGGCAGCACTGGGCAAAGGGCAAAGTGCTGTAGAACATTTGGAGAGCTCCTTCAGCTTGATATCAGTACATTAATTAGCACCTTTGTGCATATGTTGTTTCAGCTAGCTATGAATCATATTAACTATATAATCATCTAGCCTATATTTTTCTTCTTGACCACAGATTATGAGAGATCTTGCTAAGTGTCTTGCTAAAGTTCCAAGTTCATGGCCAGTTTTCCTCTTAGGGAATAAGGAAGCAGGGTATTTTTGTCATCTGTCATGAAAGAACTTCAGGCCCTTAGGTCCAGAACTACTGTTCTTGCTCTCTGCTCCTGTCAACTTCACTTTAAGAAATCCAATGACGGGAACTATAAGCCTTGTTCTTGGATAGATGATATTCTTGGAGATGATTTTATTAAAACAGTGTTTTTCTATAAACCCCCTGAATACTATTTCTAAAAGTTCATTTGCAAAGCACATTTATGAATAGATGTCTGCCTATGTTATTCTATTCTGTTATTCATCTATTGCAGATGATTCAAAATATCTGGATGCCTGATATCTACTATTCTTTATGTAAAGTCTACACTTCTTGAACCCTAAAAATAGAAGAATTCATGTCAGTGGAGTTCTAAGAGTCTTCTATGCAGTCATCTGCAACACGAATGTGGCCACAGGGCTATATTATTTATCCATATAAATATATACTGTTTACCACTCTACTCTGCAAAGATTATCCTTGCCAGTTTGGCTGCAAAGATTGGACTTTAGATCAGCATTGGTTTTAGGCTGTCCAAAATCCAAGTAAGGCACATGGTCAATTTCCTTTTTTCCTAAATGATTTCACAAATAGTAGAAATTAGGAAGTAAATTCATGTGTACACTATTATAAGCACCTTTAACTTTGTTCAAATTATCATTTTGTTCCCGGAAAAATATTAAACAAGGAAACATGTCTTCCAACTTTAAGATATAGAGTGTCTTCTGTAATTTCGTTTTGTGCAAAGTAGGTGATTACCTTGGCCAGAAGTATAAAGTATTTGTCTGTGGCATGCAGTTCAGTCAGCAATATTTGTCATAAATGTTTATTTTGGGCTATACAGTGTTGATAGAAATTACTTCCTTGGTTCCTATTGGCAGGACTCAAATGTTATTTCAATCTTGATTTAAACTATTAGCAAATATAAGTGGGAATGCCGAGGTGATTTACATAGTAATTAGATTTTGGGTTTTAGAAAGAACAATCTTGATTTACTTAACAAAAAGTCTGTAAGAGAAAAAATGAACAACATAGCTAGGTATTAAAACATATCTCTCTCGTTTAGTCTCCTTCAGGAGAAAGAGATTATCTAAATCACTGTGCTTTGGATTCAGAATCCAGAATATTCCAAATTGAAGATTCTTGAGGGGTCTATGAAATAGTAAATTAAAAAATTCTAAGTGTGAATTTAGTGTTTGTTCATTCAATACTATTTTTTTCATTTAGTTTCAGACAGCACATTTAGCTTTGTTAGATCCGGGCTGAAGCAAATGGCCAGTTCAGTTGCTTTTATAAATGTTCTTCTTGACCTACCGTAGGGACCATGCTTTTTATACTGTCAAACAATTGGTTCAAGTACTTCACATTTCTTTGAACTATTTGTAATTACTCCGTGGCTAGAAAATATAGTGCTTGGGTTATTACTATCTAATGTCATGTTTGTTCAAAAGTCTATTTTTTTATTTATTCAAGCATAAGATATTAATTTGCCTTCCTTCCACAACACAACCCTCAACCTGTTCTTCAAACAGAATAGTCTTCTTCTTCTCTCCCCTGTCCTCCTGTCCTCCTTCTCTCCCTTCCCCTTCCCTCCCTTTCCCTTCCCTCTTCTCCCTTCTACTCCTTTCCTCTCCTCTCCTCTCTCTTTCTCCCCATCAGAAAGGCCAGAAATTGAAAAGGGAAGAATTCTTAATGGGAATATGATGCACTCTGAAGTCCCTAACTATTTTAGGAATCTATCTGTAATCCACTCAAAAAAGTAAGGTGTGCAAGGCGGGCAAGTTCATCTTCAACATACTTTATAAAGTGATATAATAAATTAACAAAACAGAAAAAATTAAAATCACCACACATTGCAAAGTGATTAATTCTAAAATTATGACTGTATTCTTAAAGCCATAGAAACATTAGAGTAAATCTGTGTTATAACACCAAAATTCAGTAAAAATAAGTTTTCTCTAACAAACATTCTATTTACTTGAGAGTGTGGGAATGGCAGACCACATAGTGTAATGAAGAGCGAAGCTCTGGAGTCAGACCTGTCCCTATCCCTCCATCTCTCATCTCCCACCCCCAGTGTAAATCACCTCTCTGCCACTTCCTAGTTTGTGAGCTCAAAGAAGACATACCCTCTGCAAGCCTCAGTTTCTTGACCTTTCAGAGTTAATAGAAGGATTAAAGTTGAAGTGTACATCTTATAGAATATGAGACAAATGGTAGGCAACATATATGTCACCAGCTGTGATACATTTTCACTGTATATTCTATTAGTCTATATCATGATGCTGTACATGAGAATTATGAATGATAGTAAATACCTATAAGTTTTTGTAGATCATCTATATTTTGTAATATGAAGCATAGTTTGGGGCCTTTGACCTTTTCCACTTGAAAGTTTTGGAAATATACGATGTTGTTTTTCTTTCTTAACAACCACCGTGGCTGGCGGCGGCGGCAACAATAACAACAACAACAACAACAACAACAACAACAATATTCTTTTTCTTCAACAACAACTTTCTTTTCTGCTCTTTCTTTTTATAACAATATTTTCTGGCTTTCTTTCTTCCTTTTCCTCCTTCATTCCATTATTCCTTCCTTCCTTCCTTTATTCGGCTTCCTTCCCCTTCATTTCAGCTATTTCATTATTTCCTTCCTTCCTCCTTCTTTCTCCTCCCATCCTTCATATCTTTCAACAACAATGCTCTTTTTTTTCTTTTCCTTCCTTCCTCCCTCCCTCTCTCTCTCGACAAGCCTCAACATGCTTTCTGTCAACACACATTCTTAAAATAATCCACACATTCCTAATCATATATAATATGAGCATTTATAACATTCATGCTGCAATCTCTCGAACTACATTGCTGAGAAAAGTGGTACTTGAAGAATAAATAATTGGGAAATAAATCATAAATTAAGGAAGAGAGGATGTTAGCCATGCAGATATTTTGTGGGAAATCAGGCCAGGCAGAGGGAACAGCCAATGCAAAGGCCTGAGGAAGAAACATGCTTAGAGTATTGAAGGAATGGCAAATAGATTAGTGTGGCAGGAGCAGATAGGGTAAGGGAGAGAATATTAGGTAATGAAATCGGGGAGGCAGTGGGGTCAGATCACATAGCTACTTGTAAGCTATTTTAATGACTTTAGCTTTTACTGGAGGAAGAGGTGTTATAAAGTGTTTTGAGCAAAAACATGACATGATTTGATTTACATATGAAAGGAGCCCAGCATTATTCTCTAGGTTGCAAATAGTCTCTAGAAGAGCAAGGGTAGAAGCTAGATGACTAGTCAGGAGACCACTGAAATAATCCATGGAAGTGACTTAGATGAAAGTCACTCTTAGTTAAAGGAGGCAGTGGTCAGAAGTGACTGTCTTCTAGGTATATTTTAAAGTCTGAGTAAAATTTGCTGATGGATTGCATTTAGGCGTGAGAAAAATAATATAATCAAGGAAGACAAGTTTTTGATTCAAGCAACTAAAAAGATAGAGCTAACAATGAAATGGGAAAGACTAATGACATAAGCCTGTTTGAGTGAGGAGATCAAGAATTCAATTTTAAACATGTTAATTTGGAGCTCTCTATTAAACATCAGTAGGGACACTGCATAGGTGGTCAAATATAAGAGTTTGAATCATAGTATTTTTTAAAGTGCTGCCTCAAATTCTAGTTTTCATAAGAATGCAATGGATCAAAAAATTTTTGATTATAAAAATCTACCACCAACAACATATATTCCTGGCCCTCACTAGCCACACCATTCCTCTCTTCCTCTTCACAACCTACCTTCTTCAGAGTTATTATCTACCATCTCTGCTACATCCTATTCATTCTTTAGCCCATTCCACTGTGACTTCCAGTGCCATCACTCTACAAAAATTGTTTTTGCTGATGCTACTAGTCACTGTCCATGGTGCAAATTCACTTTTCTGTTATCATCAATACTTGAAGTTGTCAACATTTGACAATGTTAGCTACATACTCATTAAAATATGCTTTCCTCAGCTTCCATGTTTTCTTCCTTTCTTTCTAAGTCTCCATTACTAGTTTATCCTTCTCTACCCAATCTTTAAATATTCCTAAGGACTCTTTCTTTGACCTTGTTCTTTACTCACATTACGCTTTTGCCTTGACAAGTATCATCCATTCATGGTGTCAAATATTATCCGTATGTGGTTGACTCAAAAACATTTGTCTCTAGGCAAGATCCTCCTGTTCTTAGTCTCTGATCCATATAATCACCTTATTTCTCCACATTGATGCCTCCCAGGCATCTCAGACGCAACATGTCCAAAAACATACTTTACCCCTGCCAAACTTGCTTCCCTGAAGTATTACCTTTCTCATGACATGGAACCACTATCCGCCCAGTTATAGTACTTGTGCCAGAAACTTGAAAGTCATCCTCGACATCTGTCTCCTTCACCCTTCACATCCAATTAGTCACAAAGTTCTAAAGATATCTCAAATCTGTCACCTTTAACTCCTTTGCCTTGGTCTAGTATCCTCTTCTTGCTTTGTACATGGATGGCTCATTTCTGTCTTTCAGATCACAACTCGGGGGGTTCTTCTCTAATCACCTTATCTAAGACAAATCTCCATCGGTTACTCCACATCCCAGCCCTGTGGAGCAGCTCCTCTAAGCACTGGGACACCAGCAGGAGCTGGACAGGACCGTTCTTCAAAGATCTGAGCAATAACTTCACAGAGCCTCATCTCGAATCTCTTAGATTTTAGTACTGCCAACCTCTTATTTTTTGTTCCCTTAACCCTATAAGTGGTAGCTAGTTCTTACAGCTATTAAATTGCTTCGAAATTGCCTTTTCATTCTTTTAGCCTCTACTACCTGTGTAATTAACTCTCCATAGTAAAATCTCTCTGTTAAAATACCTAGGGAAGTTTCTGTTTTCTGGTCCCTTACCTACAGAGCAGCTTTGGTTATTAATTCACTTGGGTTTTTAAAATCTCTTGTCATTTTTAATATTTTCTAACTTCCTGGAAACTTATCCATTTCATTCACAGAGTTATGCCAAGTATTTTCTTCTAGTATTTTAAGTTCCTGTGTTCTTATAATGATAATCTTAATCTCATTCATAGATGCTTGTATTTGTTCTTATATTTGTCCTTTTTTACATGTTTAGGCCATCTAGTTTTTGTCCTGCTTCTGAAGAAAAAAGCTGTACTTGAATTTATTTATGATTTTTGTCATTTTTTTCTAATTTACTATATTTTTTATTTATCTTTTGAATTTATTTATTCTGCTTTCCTTATGTTTTTCTGCTGGTTTTTTAAAAAATTTATTAGGTTGATTATTTAATTCATTTGTTTTTATCTTTCCTATTAGTAGTAAAAGTGTTTAAGGGTATGGAGTTTTCTCCGATTACTGCTTTAGTTCTTTTAATTGTTCTTCTTTAGAAAAACCCTACTTTTAGCTTTGATATGTTCTTTGACTCAGCAGTTGTTTGGTAGTTTTAAAAGGCCTATATGCTTAAGTTATTAATATACTTATTAATAACTTAAGTTTCATTATTAGGATCAACAAATAAAATTTGCATAATTTCTACTTTCAAGAATTTATTAAAGTTTTCTTTGTTTATGCAGTATTCCTTCAATTATAATATACGTTTTTATTTTACTGATCTTTTATTGATTCAAAGACACATTTTAATGCCTCTTAAATGGAGCATTGTATCAACAATTAATATTAATGATATATAAAGGGAACCAAAATTATGCTACCCTGAAGCTGCTTTTTGGGATACTGATTTTAAGCTGTTTATTAAGAAATAAACCTCAGAAAGAACTTTTGGCCCTCCCCCTCTTTCCTGCCCAAGAGATTAGGAGAAATCTGCTTCAGGAAGGAAATCTTAAAATGCTGCCTTACCTAATTTGAATTAAGTATGGTAAATAAGAGGACATTGGGCAGGCACCTATTAGCTATATACCCCCTGTGTCCCATTGTTTCTGAGTTGCCAGCAAGAATTTGCCTGCCATGTATGTTCTCTGCTTTCCTCAAGTATCTGTAAATCAACCATTCTCACTTCCGAAATCTAATACCTCCTGTCCCTTCTGTTCTTTCTTTGTCTAAAGTGTCATGGGTATATACTGTCTTTGGAATTTTCGTGCTTCTGTGAATACCCCATGTGCAGTATTAAAATTTCAGTTTTCTCCTGTTAATCTGTCTCTGTGAATTTGATTATAGGAACAACTTAGAAGGTGGGAGAAAGAGTATTATTTTCTTTAAACCTCCACATATCTTAACAATTATAATTGGAAGGATTTTTTTACCTTCTTAGTAGAACATAACATAATATTAGATCTTATAATCTGATGGCATCTTAAATTTGATGAATGAATTTTGTTTAAATCATTATAAAATTGTAGCATACCTCACAATCTCTATTGAAAGAAATTTGACAACTGTTTACTTTTTTTCCCTACAGCTACTATTAAATCATTGGTGTTATCTTACTGATGACAAAATCTTGAAATTAAAGGCATAGTCTTTCTTATAGCTTTATGGATACATGAAAAGAAGAAATAGTCCCTGTTTTCAGAATTTAAAGAAATTAAGATAGATAGATATATATTTACATTACCGAAATACTCTGTAGAACCTTATTTAGATTTTGGTAATGGTGATAGGTGGGGAGTTGGTGATATACTTGTTCTGTCTTACTGTAGAGTAAGACAAAGTCTCCAACTTTTGAGCATTTTATTGATTTCTCATTATAGTTCTTTTAGGTTTTTAATGTATGCATCTCAAATATATATTACTTGATGAATAAATGTTAGTTCTTTATTTGAATTGCATTTTTTATCATTAAAAATTGGTTCTCTTTGTTATTTTAATGTTATTTTTTTTAATTCAACTGGTGACTTATTTTCACTTTGTTTGCATTTGCTTTCTATTTTTGCTCGTTGTTTTAATTTAAATCTCTGTGTATCAATCTGTTTTGGGGATAATCGGATTTTACTAGCTTCCCCATCCCTTGTTTTTTAAATTTCAATTCAACTCTTGGTTGGCTGGATTTTGTCATCAGGTGATTTTCTTTTTTTTAAAGAAGGGCTTGTGAGTGCAATATTCTCCGAGTTTTTGTATGTTTTAAAATACCTTTCTGAGATATATTTATATATATTTATTTATTTATATTTATATATCCGGACAACAGCTAGGCTGGCTATAACATTATTATGTCTATTCTCCTTCACCCCCAGAACTCTAAATACATTGTTCTACTATCTTCTAAGGCTAACTGCTATGGAGAATTCTGAAGTTTTTCTGTTTTATTCTGGCTTTGTTTTATTGATACTCATAAAATTCAATGTATTTATCAAGGTTTAGTAGCTTCACTAGTATATGTCTGGCTATTTACCATTCTAAATCACTTTTTTCTTTGAATTTAGTGTACAATCAGTCCACTGATTCATGTCTTCCTTGATTTCAAGCAAATTTCCTTTAATTTTATCATTGATTTTTTTTCTCCTCTAGGTTTTCTATCCTTTTTTTCCTGGAGTTTATTAGTATTCTTTGTCTCTCTTTTATAGATGTCCCTATCCCCCTATTTAGTTGTCCTTTCCCAATGTTGAATAATTTTTTCAAGCCTGTTTTCATGATACTCATTTCTAATATCAGTAATATCTATTCTACTTTTGTCTTTCAAATATGTTTTTTTAAAACAATCCAAAATACTTTATTTAAATATATATTTTTAAATCACAGTGAATATGCCAATATTTGATAAAATTGGGTTGGGGGTCCATGTTTTGTTTATTATGCTCTATGATTTTCTGTATACTTGTTGTTTTTGTTTTAATGTACTTTATTTTTAGAGCAGTTTTAGGTTCACAGTAAAATTGAAAGGAAAGTACAGAGAGAGAGATTTTCCATATACCCCATGTCCTCAACCACCCACAGCCTCCTCCACTATCAACATCTTTCACCAAAATGGTACATTTGTTACAATCAATGAACCTACATTGGCACATCATCATCACTCAAAGTCCACAGTTTATTTTACAAATATAGCTTTTATTCCTATATTTGTTTTGTTATTATCCATATTTCCTGAGTCTTGCCAGTATATTTTATATCTCTTTCTCAGCATCTTATCATCCCTTACTATCTCTTCTTTGGGCCCCTTTCTCTTTCCTCTTTAAAATAATCTTTCTGTGCAACTTATTTGTGATTGTATGTTTCTTCTTAACTGAGGGCAGCTGCATTCTTTTCAGTGGTGTGTTTTCAACTTCTTTTGAAAGAGGAAGTTTCTCAGTAGTTTTCAGGAAAAACTTTTTAATAGAGGACGAACAACACTGCCTTTTGCCTTTTTCTATTTGTCCTTCCATCAGAAAAGCAACTTGGTGCCTCAGATGCAGTATCCATTTATCATATCACTATAAGGAAGATAGCCACACATACTAATAACAAAGCATGAATTTATAAGAAATTGGATATAGATGACATCTATGAGCATCTCTATCAGGCACAAACTGTCTACCTTCATATTTCCTGTTCATGAGAAAAACAAATTCCTATTTACTTAAGCTACTGTAGTCAGTTTCCAAGCACATGCATCAGAACACCATCTTGACTGATGAACACTATATAGACAGCATGTATTAATTTCCTGTGGTTGCCATAACAAAGTACCACAAAGTTGATTGTATAAAACAATAGAAATTTGTTTTTTCGCTGTCCTGGAGGCCAGAATTCCAAAATCAGGGTGTCAGCAGAATTGCTTCCTACTGGAGTCTCTGAGGGAGAATCTGTTCCATGCTTCTTACTTGGTGTCTACTTGTTGCTGGCAATGCTTGGCATTCCTTGACTTGTATATGCATTACTCCAATCTCTGCTTCTGTCTTCACATGGCTTTCTCTCTATGTCTGGTCCTTTTTTGTCTCTTACAAGAACACTAGTAATTACATTTAGGGCCCACACTCATCCAGGATGATCTTATCTAGAGATCCTTACCTTGCTTCTGGTCAAGATGGTAGAGTAAGTAAACACTGTGCTCAACTCCTCTCACAATCACCATTGAGAGTAACCTGAAATCTAGCTGAACAGAAGTTTTACAATTGGGGACATACAGAAGAGGCCATCTCAAGACTGGTAGCAGGAGGAAAGATGCAGAACCGGCTGGTACTGCACTCACATGTGGCGGTTGAGAATCAGGAGCGAATCTTGGCTACAGAGGTCCCCTCAGAGGAGTGAGGGGTCCCGGACCCACACTAGACTCTCCAGCCCAGGATTCCGGTGACAGGAAGAGATTCCAGTGAATTCCAGCCAAAATTGTGGCTGAGTGAGACAAGGACAGCTGGAGTCACAGACATTTCTTTTAAGGGTCCCAGGCACAGACTTACTCAGTGTCAGGCTCCCTTTGAGCTCCAGAGCTGAGGCAGCAGCTTGAAAGGCAGCAGGAACATAAGAGGAGAAACTGAATTGTGTGGCTTTAGGGCAAGGGCTGGAGGAGAAGTTTTGTCCCAGACAGCAGTGCTGGCAGAGGCCACTGTTCCTTTGTTGATCCCTCTTCCTTTTGAGTGTGCAGACTCAGATGACTGCCATATCTGAGTCTCCATCAACCTGGCTAACAGGTGTTGCTCTGCCCTGGTGATTCCCTGAGATCTCACCTCACCTAACTTGCAGACCCACCCAAGCCACTTCCAGTGGATTTTCCATACAAACAACCTGTCTTGGCTCATACTGTGGACACTCCTAAAAATTCTCAAAGGTTCACAAAATCCAGAAAAGCAGCATCTGGCCTCGGCATGATGCATACCTCTTGCTGAGCAGCCCCAAGCCCATCACTACCAGCAGCCGTCCTCGATTCCTAGCGTGTCTTCTTGAGGCATCACTAAGCCCAGCATGGGTGCTGGTCATCTGCACATTACTTAGTGACTCTTGCCAGGTGGCCCCAGGAAGTGCACAAGCTGCAGCTGAACTTGACCTGCTGTGGGGCTTTTCCCAGAAGGCCCTGGGGCTGGCACAACTAGAAGCTGTCTTTGACCAAGCTGGGATATCACCCAGGGCTGCATCAGAGGATCTCACAAAGGGCTCACTGGGCTGGCACCAGAGCACTGCTAAAGTAAATCCTGCTTTGTGGGGTCAGCCCCTCACCAGCCAGTCCTCACAACAAATAAGTCTGATGATCAATCCCTCCCATTGACAAACAGCAACCAAGGCTCAATTACAACAGGGGAACACATACAACCCATACAAGAGACAAACCTGGAGCACCCATCTTGGGTGACCAGGGAAACTATGCCACTGGGCCTCACAGGACACCTAGTACATGAGACCACTCTACTAAGACTGGGAGACATAGAAGCTCAACTGAATACATAGAAACAAACACAGAGAGACAGCCAAAATAATGAGACTAAGAAACATGTCCCACACAAAAGAATGACACAAAGTTCCAGAAAAAGAATTCACCAAAATGGAGACAAGTAATGTATCAGATGCAGAGTTCAAAACACTGATTACAAGGGTGTTCAATGAACTTTAGGGAAGAATAGAAAAATTAAGTGAGAACTTTAACAAAAAGATAGAAAACATAAAAAAGAACCAGTCAGTAATAAAGAATACAATAACTGAAATGAAGAATACATTAGAGGGAATTAATGGTAGAGTAGATGAAGCAGAGGATCCAATCAGTGATTTAAAAGATAAGGTAGCAGAAAATACCCAATCAGAACAGCAACAGAAAAAAGAATTCAAAAAAATGGGTCCTCTGGGACAACATCAAGCATACCAACATTCTCATCATAGAGGTACCAGAAGAAGAGAGAACAAGGAATTGAAAACTTATTTCAAGAAATGATAGCAGAAAACTTCCCTAACCTGGCAAAGGAAATAGACATACAAGTCTAGGAAGTGCAGAGTCCCAAACAAGATGAACCTAAAGAGGCCCACACCAAGACACATCGTAATTAAAATGCCAAAGGTCAAATTCAAAAAGACAATCTTAAAGGCAGCAAGAGAAAAGCAGTTAGTTACTTCCAAGGAAGCTCCTATAAGACTGTCAGCTGATTTCCCAACAAAAACATTGCAGAACAGAAAGGATTAGCAGGACACACACACACACGCACACACACACACAAAATGAGATAGTATATATGTATTTTTATGTTAAAGCAGTCTTTTTACTTATGTATGTATGTACTTATTTATTTATTTATATTTTACTTTTTTCTTGATTCTTCTCTCTTCCTCTCTACCCACATCAACCTACATCATACTACTCCCATAATCCAAGTTAATCTATTGTGCATCCTTTTATTTTTATCCACAAACATCTAATCCTATGCACACAGAATGTACACAGACAGAAAAACAGAGAGATAGAGAGAGAGAGAGAGAGAGAGAGAGAGAGAGAGAGGAGTTGGTTAGCTAGTCTGCAAAATGTGCTACCCCCAAGACTCAACGATTTAATGGCAATTACTTATTATAGTTTATAATTGTGACATTGGGATTTGATCCCCCTTGGCTGGGCTTGTTCAAGCATCTCAGCATCAGCTGGGGTCTCTGTTCTAGATTGGATTTGTCCAAACTAGCTTTTAACTTTGCCAAAGTGGCTCTGCTTCATGTATCTCTCATCCTTCTCCTAGAATCAGTGGACTAACTCAAGAATATTCTTCCTATGGAGATAGTGGAAATACAAGCAGCCAAGTTTAATCACACAAGCACTTTTTCAAGTGTCTGTTTGTCACATCAGCTAACATCCCATTGGCTGGAATCATAATCAATAGGTAGGGAAATCTATTTCACCTGTTGATGGGAAAAAGAAAAACTGAAATTACGTGGCAAGGGCATGGATACAGAAAGGAGCATAAAGTTGGGACCATTAATGCAATCTATCTCATAAACAGATGATAAAATAAACAACACATATGCCTTCATTTAGTGAATGTCTGCTTTACAAAAAAAAGAGATCATGTTATGTAATTTGTTTGCATCTTGCTTTTCTTAATGACAGCTCATGGAAATACCTATGTCATTTTATTTATTTCTGATTCAGTTTTTAAATGGCTGCATATTAGTCCATTTTATAAATGTACTATTAACCATTTCTCTCTTGATGGGTATTAAATTTGTTTCATTTTATTTATTTATTTATTTATTTATTTATTTATTTATTTATTTATTTTGGTCATTCATTTTGAACAGTATAGAAAAAGTCTGTTTGGAAGTTTCTGGGTCAAATATATATGTATTGTTAATTTTAATAGAAATTTCTAAGTTACTTTTCAACTAAGGCTGTGATGATGGTTCACTTTTACCAGCAGTTTATGACATTCTTCCTTACATTGCTGCCAAGAAGTAGTGGCATTGTTCTTTATTAATCTTTGCCACTTCATTGTGTATAAAATGACCATTGGTTATTCACTTTTCATTTTTCTAATTCTCATGAATTTGAGCATCTTTTCATATAATTTTCTATTTGAATATGCGCTTCTGTTTATACCTTTTTCTCAGTTTCCTATTAAGTTGTTTTTCATTTTCTTGTCAATTTGTAGTAGTTCTTTGTATATTATATAAAGTATGCCTTTGTCTTATGTGTTACAATATCTTTCCAGATTTTTTTGTTTGATTACTTTGTTTATGGTATCCTTTGTTATGCAAATGTTTGTTTGAGACTGCTTTTACTGTTTAAATATTTATCGAATATCAAGTGATTCTAGTATCACTCTTATGCCAGTTAAGCCAGTGTAATCATCAGGAGGTTGAGTGCGGAGGAGAGGATCATCTCTTGACACTGACTGGAGTTTCCTCCAAATCCTCAGTGCATGCAAAAGAGAAATGAAATAGGGCATTTCAATTATACTACTACATAATTGAAAAAGAAGAGAGATAAATGAGAAGTCACAGGTAAAGGACATATGATTGAGGCCTCAACAACTGTTATTTAACAGGAGAAACCCCTCTTGGGTTAACTAGTACTGAAGAAGCTCAGCTAGAACATTTTTTATTTATTTATTTATTTATTTATTTATTTATTTATTTATTTATTTATTTCCTAGGGCTCCTGTAACAAAGTACCATGAACTTGGTTTCAAGCAACAGAAATTTATTGTCTCACAGTTCTACAGGCCTGAAATCAAGACGTTAGCAAGGCTTTTTTTTCTGGAGGCTCTGAAGGAGAATCTGTCCCCTTTCTTAGCTTCTGGTGGTTGCTGGCAATCCTTGGAGTTCCTTAGCTTGTAGACACATGACTCCAATCTCTTTTACATCATTGCATTGCCTTTTCCCCTGTGTATCTTCACATGGCCTTTTTATAAGGACACAAGTCATTGAATTTAGGATCCACTATAATCTATTACGGCCTCATATTAATTTAACTAATTACATTGTGAAGACCATATTTCTAAATAAAGTCAAATTCTGAGGTTCTGGGTGGACATGAATCAGGGACATGATTCAACTAAGTACAATCCAACTGCTGCCTGTCCTTCCCAATCCCCAATCATATCTGTACCATGTGCAAAATACATCTCCAAAAGTCTTAATGCATTCTAGCATTAACTCTTTGTCCAAAATCTCATCTACATATAATCAATTTTAAAAGTTCCAAATCTCATCATGTAAATCATCTAAATCAGATATGGGTGAGACTTGGGGTATGAACCATCCTGGGCTAACTTCTTCTACATCTGTGGACCTCTGAAACTAAGAAAAACGTTATTTGCTTCCAAAGTACAATGACGAGACAGGCATAGGATAGACATTCCCATTCCAAAAGGGAAAAAATGGTCGTAGAATCTCTGAGCCTTCAGTGGTGGTGCCTGATTCTGTAGGCCCCACCACTGAGATTCCTATTCCAGATAGAGTGATTCAATCACGCCCCCACCATCCACAACTGTCCTTGCAAACTAGATACATTTTTTATTATGTATAGCCAATATGTCTATCTTTTCCTTTAAAGCTTCTGTGTTTTCAACTTGGGTTAAAAATATTACCCATGACCCTGTATTGTACATGTGGTCACCTAATTTTCTCTAAAGAATCTAGTTGTTTAATTTTACATTTAAATATTCTAAAATTTATTTTTTGTATAATGGAAGATAGAGTCCATTTTAATTTTATCCCAGATGGATTAAAATTAATGGCAATGTAACACTTATTTTTAACAAATCCATACTTTTCCCAAAAAGTGGTTTGAACTATGACTTTTGTCATTTATTAATTTTGCATATATATTGGGATACAATTCTTGATTCTCTATTCATTTACACTGAGTATTTTGTCTCATATCAAATCATGTTGATTTGATAAAAGTGGTTTTTGGTGTATTCCTATATTTAGTAAAACAAGTCTTTCCTCACTGACTTGATTTTCTGAACGTCTCCCTTTTTATCTCCTTTAAAGTCCATACAAGAATATAAAATGAAACTATAGAGCTGCATTAAACATTTGGTAGCCACCATCCAAAATTAAATTAATTAAAATTAACTAAAATTTAAGTTAATTAAATAAAATTAAAAATTTGCTTCCTCAGTTGCACTGGTCACATTTCAAGTGCTTCATAGCCATATGTGGCTAATGGTTATCATATCGAACAGCTCAGAATAGGACATTTCCATTATTGCAGAAAGTTCTACCAGATAATGTTAATTTAAGAGTATCTGGTAATTTTTTGTTTCAAAAGATGATTCTTGATGTAAATTCGTAAATTCTTCCTCTAACTTGTATTATAGGTTAATTGTCTTTTTTTTCTTTCTTTTTTCTTTTTTCTTTTTTTTTAGTTTGCAGGTGGAAGGGTGATGGTGGTACTGATCACTATATATAGGCCATATGGGGTCCTTCTTTCATTTTGCTTATTTTTAAATGGTGGCAGTTTTGAAAAAGATCACTACTTAATAATAGTGTGATAGAGGAGGATTTCTGCTTCTATCCATGACAGAGTAACTGGAAACAGATTTACTCTCTAATCATAAAAACTATAAAACTGGGGAAAAATGTATGAGACAACAGTTTTCAGGCTTTGGACAACAGGAAGTACAGGAGTGTGATCCCTCGAGAGGACAGAAACTCAGGTGAGTCGTGAATTCACATGACATTTCTGGCTTAGGGGACTTTTTGGATCATGGTACAGACCAAGCAGAGTATGCCAGTCTCACTGAGCTGTGGAGATCAGAGTATGGGGCAGCCAAAGCATGTGGAATTCTCTGACAGTATATTAGAGGAGGAAGCTGAGCAGAAGAGGACATAGAATAGCCAATATAGTTTGGGATTTTAAAAAAAAATGTTGGATGGCTCACATTATCCGATTTCAAGGATTAGTTCAAAGTTACCAAAATTGAGACAGAAATCAAGGCATAGAGAAGGACAAATAGATTAATGAAATGAAGTATAATACATAGATAGTTATAGATACATAGTCAATCAATTTATGATAAAGAGACCGAGACAATTCAATGAGAGAAAGAAAAGTCTTTTACAAAGTGTTTCTAGGGAGAAAAAAAAATGGCGAGGACACAGCGCTGCCATAGCTGCGACATCATCAAACTGGATAACAGAGGTTGCTCTGCCCAGAAGATTCCCTGAAATCCTGCCTCCCCCAACTCGCGACTTCACCTAAGCCACATCCAGGTATATCTTCAGTGAGTCAGGATCTCCTTGCTGAGCAGTGCCTAGACTCATACTGGAGGCAGCTGGCTTCAGTTTTTGGTGTGGCCTTTTGAGGCAACTATAAGCACGGCATCTGTGGATTGCTTGCTGAATCTTGACAGGTGGCCCCGAAGGGGTAGAGGCTTGGGCTAAATTTCGCCTGCAGCTGAACCCCTCTCAGGATTGTGCCACTGAACACCTACTTCACGAATCTACACTAATAAGAATGGGAGACTTAGGAGCTTTGCTTAGTACATAGAAACAAACATGGCAATGCAGCCAAAATGTGGAGACAAAGAAGCAGAAACCATGTGACAGAACAGAACAGAGAACCAGATATAATGGAGTCAAGTAATCTAACAAATGCAGAGTTCAAAACACTGGTTATAAAGATGCTCAATGAACTTTGGGAAGTGTAGAGAACTACAACAAAGAGATAAAAATGGAGATGGAGATTATAAGAGGGAACCATTCTGAAATGGAAAACACATTATCTGAGATGAGAAGCATATTAAATGGAATAAACAAAGGAATAAACAAAGTGAATAAAGAAGATCACATGCCCTATCTAGAGGACAGGAAAGCCAATCAGGACACTCAAACAGAATGGCAAGGAAAAGGAGGCTAAGACTATGAAGATGATTTAAGGAGGATATGGGACACTATTAAGGGTCCAAATATTTGTCTGATCGGCATAAGACATATGAAAAGGAAGGGAATGGAAAAAGATATTGCTGTGATGAACCTAGAAGATATTAAAGTCAGACAGAGAAAGATAAACACTATATGATTTCACTTATATATGGAATGTAAGTAATAAAAAAAACTAATCAAAAACAGACAAATATAGTGGATAATTTGGTGACAGACAAAGGGGAGGGGGTGGGGCTAGGAGAATGGGGTGAAGGATTAAAGAAGTACAAATTAGTAGCCGATGGATGGTCATGGGGATGAGAAATACGGCATAAGGAATGCAATTAGTATTAATACATTGGCTAGGTGGAGGGTCAGGGAAGGGAGGGAGCAATTGGAGAGGATCATTTTACTAACTATATAGATGTCTAACCAATGTACTGTATACTTGAAATTAATTACGTTTTTTTAAAAAAAGTGTTTCTAGAACAAGTGGTCATCTGTATGTTAAAAAAAAAATTACAACATACAAAAAATTACTTCTAGATGAATCACAGACCTAAGCAAACAAGCTAAAACTATAAACTTCTAAAATAAAATTTGGAGATTATCTTTATGACTTTAGGAAGGCAAAGATTTCCTAATCATGACACAAAAGAAAGTAATCATTACAAATTGTAAATTGGGCTTCATCAAAAGTAAAAACTTATGCTCATCCAAAGTTAGTAACTATGTAAGGTGCTAGGTGGGTACTAGACTTATTGGGGAGATCACTTCGCAAGTTATGTAAATGGCTAACCACTATGCTGTACACCTGAATTTAATATTGAATTCAACTTAAACTGTAAAATTTTCAAAAAGAGAAATTAAAAATTAAAAGGAAGGAAGGAAGAGAGGGAGGGAGGGAAAATAAAGAAAGGAGGGAACGAAAGACAGTGGAAAAAGGAGAAAAGAAAGAAAGGAAGGAAGGAAGGAAGGAAGAAGGAAGGAAGGAAGGAAGGAATGTATGAAGGAAGGAAGAAAATAGAAGACAGAAGGAAGGAAGGAAGGAAGGAAGGAAGGAAGGAAGGAAGGAAGGGAAAAAGAAGAGAAATAGAAATAAAAAAGCAAGCCATAGTCCGTAAGAAAATATTCGCAATACATGTCTCACAATTCTGTATCCAGAATTCAAAAAGAATGCCTTCAATAATAAAATAACAAGCAGCCCAATTATAAATTGTATAAACTACATGAAAAGACACTTCACAAAAGAAAATATGTGAAGGCCAATAAGCACATGAAAAGATATTCAATGCCATCAGTCATCAGAGAAATGAAAATTAAAACTGCAATGTGGTGCTACTTCACACCCGCTAAAATGGCTAAAATTTAAAAGTCTGATAATACTAAAGTTTGGTGAAGATATGGAGTAAGTAAAACTCAGCATTGCTGTCAGGGTATAAAATGATACAACAATTTTGGAAAATTGTCAATTTCTTGTAAAGTGAAACATACACCGTGTACTATGGCCATTTATTTCACTCCAATTTATTAAAAAGAAATAAAAACTCATGTCCATAAAAAAAGACTTGTACAAGAATGTTTATAACACCTCTATTCATAATAACCCAAAACTGGAAATCATCCAAATGTCTGTTAACAGAAGAGTGCATGAATAAAATGTGGCATATTAACACAATGGAATACTAGGCAGCGATAAAAAGAGAACAGGTTCCTTATATATGGGACAACATGGATGAAACTCAAAGACATTATGTTGAGCAAATGAAGCCAAACACAAAGGAGTACATACTCTATGATTATGTTAATATGAAGTTCAAGAATAGACAAAACTACTCTATGGTGATAGAAAGTAATTGTTCTGGTTGTGGGGAGGAGAAAAGAGGAGTTAGCGACTGACTGCAAGGGTGGCATGAAAGAGTTTTCTTGGGTGATGGAATTATTCCATTTTTTTCTTGATCAGAATGGTGATTACAGAAGTGTATATATTTGTCAGAACTCACCGAATTGTAAACTTAAGATTCATATCATTTATTGTAGATAATTTTTACTTCAAACAAAAAGAAAACAAAAGTAACACTGTGAGAAAGATAAAAGGAAGTATGCTGTGGTAGCCTGCAGCTTCAAATCAAGTATGGTGACTTAGAAAACTTTGTGGCCAAATCTATATCTCATTCTTGAGGGTAACCTGTCTTCATCAGCTCTTGGCACACCATTAAGGGGAAGGTATCATTCATAAGAGAGATTGATTGCTTTAACTTTTCAGCTCACTAGAATTTTTTCTTTAACCCTTCACCTTTTCTTTCATAGACTTGTTTTGGTTTCGTTTGGCTGGTTTGTTTTTCCTTCATCTCTGACTCTGGCCACCAACAGCCTTATGACAAGCTGTTCTCACCCTTGCCTCATCTAGATGGTGAAGAAAAGACACCCCTGCCTCATCTGGGCTGGAGAAAACAAAAATGGCGTAGCCCAAGGGTGTTTTCACCATCGCTTTGCCTGTAGTTCTTTAGGGTGAATATAACTGCACAGTGATGAACCCTAGTCTACCATGGTACATTCACTACTCTAGACTATCCTCAACAGTACATCTAAAGGCTTGCTTGCAGATGCCTCAAACCCCCTCTCATTTTTGTGCAGAGATATTTACACCCTGCTTGAAATGTGGACAGTTATTCGTTAGCTCCCAGCATTGGCCAATAACTTTGCCCAAGTGTCATTGTACTTGGCAAATATCCTTCACTGTTTGAGTTTTAGTTGCCATTTCTTGGTTTCCCTGTGGATGGAATTTTCTTTGTTTTCTCTCATTCAAATCTGTGGGCTTGGAACAAAAGAGTGTAACAAATATACCTTTATTCCACCATCTTTTGTTAAAAACCCTGAATCTAGTGTGAGCTTTAAGAAATCCATGCTTGGCCTTGCCCCTCTCATAGTTAGTCTTTGACTGGCTTCCCACCACCATTTTAAAGATAGAATCTCAAGGCCTGCCTCCTATTTAGCTCTCCAGTCTCATCTTGCTTCTGGCTCCCCGAACCTGGGATATCCCAATCATTCTCCCCTTCTTTTATCCTTTTAAAATAACATTTATCGTTCTTTTTCAAATTATTAAAGTAACTATTCAGTGGTGGAGAATTGTAAAATATAGAGAAGTATAAAAAATAAATGAAAGTCACCTATTATCATGCTTCTTAAAAGATAGCCACTGATAACATTTGTCTTATTTTATTCCAATATTATTTCTATACATAACATCCAGGTATTATTTTTATAGGCAATTAGAGTCTTTTAGATTTCTTCGACTCCACATTTTATTATGAGCATTTTTCTCTGCTATCATTTCCCATCATCATTATATTTTAAGTTATATTGAATATTAATAAGCACTGATTATGCACCCAGTACTACTTGGCTAAGTACTTTACATGTATTTTCTCCTCATAGCACTTATTTGGTAGGTACTATGGTATTCTCATTTCACGAATAAGGAAATCAAGGCTTAGAGAGGTTAATTAACTTCCTCAAAGTCACAGCGCTGCAAAGTGTTGGAGCTGGGACCTGAACTCAGGTAATGAAAACCCTAAAACACTCCTGAAATGTTGACAGACTATTTTTTAAACATTAATTAAATATAGAATAACTACAAAAGATTAATAATTATACCTATATTTAAGGTATAAAGAATCATGATACAATGAACAAAAATATTACCCACCACCCAATTTAAGGCAAATACATTTACTTTTGAGAGTTCTTCAAAATGGCCTTCATTGAGATTATGACAATAAGAATTAACTAACATATGGGTCCTAGGATTAAAATTTGTCAATTTAAAGAAGACAATGGCTCCCCCAGTCCCTCAGAGTCTAACAGGCCCTTTGCCTCTCCAGATAGTCGAGATCCATTGGTGGCTATGGATCCAGTTATTATTGATGCTTCTCAGGTGTTCCCTTCCCTAATCTCAGGTAACTTCTGCACTGAATAAGGCTGAAAAAATCAAAACAACATCACTTCAGTGAGGTCAATTGAGCAGCCTTGGGAGCAATGGCATCAAAGTGGGCAGGTGACTTGGAGATAAGCAGGGTATATACTGGTGACAAGATCAGTTTACGTTGAGTACTCTAGGCCCCCAACATAACCACCAACAGCACCTGTGGCAACAGGAAAATGTGGGTAGCTAAGATGAGGGGACAACTTTAATTGCTACCGAATTGAATGACTGACTCTGAGTCATTCTGGGAAAAGTGGCAAAACAGTGATGTTTTAGGAACGCTGTGAGGTTCAGGGGGCTCAATGTCAAAGATGTTTTTGTTACCATAGACATTTTTAACCATACCTTTATCAGTCTATCCTCCTGGCCAGTGTGGGCTGAGCAGGTAAGGATTAATCAATATTTAATAAAATGCAAGTCTCACTTCCCAAACTATTTACTTCATTCATCTATAGTCACTCTCACCACTCTCTAGTGTCCCCATTGGTAAACTCTAAAGTTGCATGAATTGTCCTCAATCAGACAAACACTTCCAATAGACATGGGAAAGCAGCATTCAGAGATGATGACTTTGCCACCACCAGGGTCTGTGCCTCTTCCCCACCTCCTGCTGCTCCCAGTGATGTAGTTCAGGACCTTTATCATTTCTTTCTTTTTTTCCCCTTATTGTTTCTTGACTGAATTATTGCCTTAGGAGGCAATAGCCTCCTAAGCATCCTTGCTTCCAGTTTTTCTGCCACCAATTTATTTTTTTAATTATTTTTAATAATCTAAACTATATTTCCAACATCAAGATAATATAACAAGTTATGTTCAGAAAAGTTTTACTTCAATTACTGGTTCCTCCATCCTGCTTTCTCCCTCTCCTCTTTAGATAAATATTTTTATTAGTCTTTCATTTGTCCTTCCAGTGATTTTTTTCTGAGAAAATACAGCAAAAATGTGTGTCCGTACATGTTTATTAGTATTTTCTCCCTTTCTTTAATATAAGATAGCATGCTAAATACATTGCTTTGTACCTTTCTTTTTTCCTTAAAGACATATTCTGGAGGTGTATTAATGTATAGAAATAGTCATTCCTTTTTATGATGGCTTAATATTCCATTGTGGGGATGTAATATTCTTTTTCTTACCTGTCTCTGCATTGAACATCTGGGTTATTTCAAATCTTTTTATTGACAACAAATTTAATAACAATAAATTTGATAGCAATGTCATTCTCTTGCTCAAAAACCTCTATGGGTTTCCATTGTCTGCGAAATCAAATACCTTCGGAAGTCTTCTAAAGTCCATTATAACCTACCCTCTTAAACTTGTTTCTCCCTTTATCCACCTTGTGCCCTGTGTAGCAGCCACAGTGGATCCTACCTTCTCCATTCTCCAAATTTACCTTGTACTTTGCTTATGCAGTTCCCTTAACTTAAACTACTCTTCCCTCCTGTCCCTCCCCTCCTACCTCTTCCCTCCACATTCATTGAAATTATTCCTCAATCCCTAGACGAAAAGTGATCTCTCTAGGACGCCTTCACTGATTCCCATCTCCATCCACACCTTCCATCAGGTGAAATTAATCACTTCACTATGGTATTCCCAAAGCATTGTGATTGTATTTTTATATTTCTTTCTCTTTTTTTTTTTGCAATTTACATCATGCAGGGCTTCTGGTTATTTATATACAACCCCCCAGTAGATTATGGAAAAACAATTCCTACACAGAGTTTTTACATGGTTAAGTGCTCAATACATACTTATTGATTTCTTTTCTTTTTATTAAATGTATGTAAAAATGAAGCACACATAATAACTAGAACCAATATTGCTTATGGCTTTGAAAAGCAAATGAATGTCACTCATCCTTTTACTCACTTTATTTTACTCTACTGGGTGGTGAGTGAGAGCCCAAAGCAATTCCTGAAGAAATAAGAATTTTCTGAATAACTGAAGGTTGTTGTTTTTGTTTGTATGAAATATTTATGTAGTTTTAAAGTCGCCATGCATTGAAACAACCACCTTCCTCTTAATAGTTTTTTGCCAACAACACTGAACTTCAAATTAAGTTAGTTAGGTTCTATCCAGATGACTGCCAAACACTTATAGAGTTCAAACGATTTATTGATAACTTGAAAATCAATGTTTAAATTTAAGGTCATGAATTATCACTGCCCAATGAAATTGATATAACAGATTCGAACCATACATGAGGCCTCTTTAACAGATATACAGATCTGATCTCTTGAAATCTACTTTAAAATCCTTAGAAATGTTTGCTTTGCTTCTTTCTTGTAAGAAAAAATATTTTATTAAGCATCATAATAAAGAATTATAATGAGCTCTTTTAAGGAAATTTTATCAAAATTAAAACAATGATGCATGAAGTTTCTAATTCTAGAGATAAGTCTTTCCAGACTTTTCGGAAGACACATCAACACTGATGGGATTCTGTCAAGTTATGATCGATGTACATATTTTTGGTGGGTTCACAAATGTTAGTTATGGTGGGTCACTTATTCATTGCATAAATAGAGCATAAAGTCTATACCTTAAAAGGCTTACAGTCTTTTTAGATATATGACACCTCTCAACGGGAGAACTGTCAAGGAATTTGCAGCCACCTTTAATCCACCACATACTTGGTACAGGATCATGACTATAAAAATAAGTAGATCCCAGACCTAGCTCTAGCACAGAACCCCTATTTATAGCATTTTTCCTGTCACTTAATATAAATTTAATGAATTAACAAATAGATATTATAGATATTGTGGAGAAAAAAGCTGGGCTTTGTGGTAAATTATATCTGGGAGGCGAAGGAGGGGAGGGAGAAATATTGATGAAGTTATAAAGTTAGGAAGTGATGGGCCCTTTGATGGTAACACTGAGAAATTTCAAGAAAGGGATATTATTTTATTTTGTGATGGATTGAATTTCAAAAACCATTGAGACCATTCCCCAAAATAGTAAATTTAAAATAATACAAATAATGTTAGATCATGTCTTAAAGGTAAGGAGCATAGGTGAAGATTTGGAAACCATAGAACACCAAGCAATTGTTAAAAATGAAACAGATTTTATCCATGAAAGAGACTGTAGCAATAACAATTTTAAACAGTCACAGAGTAGTGCTGTTAATGAACACTCCTACAAGAACATTTTTGTTGACCTTATTAGCATTGTTCTCCCATTAGTGGTAGTAGGTATTCCATAGATATCAGTAATAAAGATACCTCAATTCTGGAAAAGAGCCATTTTCTTGCCAGAATTTCAGAGGCTTCCCAAATTGTCTTAAATTTTTGATCAGATAAAATATGGTCAACTCACATTTCATTCCATGTTTCAAGTTTACATATTTTTATAAATGTGGATCTGGCCGTCTCCAAGGCAGAGGAAACAGAAACTTCTCATGAGTTAGGCCTGATTTGGCTGAGGTTTATTGAGGGGCTCTTTCAGTCTTGCATTTAAATCCCTCCCTGCCTTCCTGGAGCACAAGTTGTAAAGTGTTTTGTCACCCCGTGACCAGGAGAAATGAGAGGCTCTACTGAGACTGTAATCTCCCTCTAAACAGGTCTCTTGTGAGGGCTGGTGAGTGGTTATACATCACACAGCTCTCTCCTCTAAAGAAACCAGTGTCACCTCCACAGTGCTCCCTGCTCTGGCTGGAAGATAGGAGAGCTTCCAGCGAGCGTCAGATAGAGGTCTCCAGTGTGTAGCACGCGTAGTACATTAACTGCTGAGCAATAGGCCTGGCCCACAGCCTAATTATTAACATTTGAAAGTCAGCTGCTGAGCAACTGCAGGAATAGCTTCTCTGACATTTAAAAGCATGGATTTTTCTCATCCTTTTTACTGGACAGGCCTATTACGTATTAGTTTCTGGATATACTGTTACTGCTATTGAAGAAGTCATCTCCACCATAACTATTGTGACTATTGATCACAGCAAGGATGAGGCACATTCTTCCAGGGACAATAAGTACTAAACACGTATTGGAAAATAAGACAAGTATTCATATTATTATTATTTAATATTAATACTAACATTATATTTATCTATTTATTTATGCATGTAGGTGCTACAGTCTATAAAAAGCAAATATTACCAAAACCTTATCATTATAGATAGTATCCTTGTCCATGGGATATTTTATATTTTGTTTAAATAAGGCAAGCAGATGTATTAGAAGTGCATCTCATACATTCAATCAATAGGCCATAATGATTCATAAATATATAGAGTTCATTCAAAAGTATAACCTTCTAGCCTCTGTAAAAGCCTTCACAGTTCCAAGGATTTGTTAATATGCATTTAAGAGTGTATTTTAGGCTGGACATATCATCAAATGCTGGAGAAAGTGGGTTACCTTTGAGAAACAAAATTTCTTCCATACCCTGTCCGATAAATGAACCTACACTTAACGTGGCTCTGGGGAGACACAAGGGTGACTTATGCTAGATCCGACATTTTCCTGCAGTCACTGATAGATTCTGAGATAAGTCCTGCATATGGTTAGCGTTATCAAGTTGCTCCTTTCTCAAGGGAAGCCAAGGACCAATGCTTCCACTGAGTGCTCAGCAGATCATGAGAAGAAAGCATCTGTTCCAGTGAGATGGTTTGAAACCTCTCTTCTTAACTCTACATAATCCTCTCAGTAAGGACAGGTGTTTACCTGATGTCTGGCTCAATGATTTGCAAGTCATTTTCTACTGTGGCTGAAAGGGGGCAATATACATGTTCAAAGTTACTCGCTTCATTATCCGATGTTTCAGCCTTTTCATCTAAAAAAGCTAAAAGAATAAGAGGAATACTCCATAAAAGTGGCTGTAAAAAAAGTAATGAACACAAATAATTAAAAAATACTTTTAAGTAATAATAAAAATAATAATATTTTACATCTATAGAATAATTCATACCAGGTAATGCTTTGTAAGTCACTTCACATACATTATATAAGACATTTAAATATCAAAGCCAACCTAAAAAGTGTACAAATACTTTATAAATGATAAATAACTAATACCAAAAGAAAAGTAGCTTAAAATTTAACTTTACAAATGACATTACTTTAAATGAATGGAAAATCATTCTTTTAGTAATTTAACATTGGCTCCAATACTCTGGAAAGATAGACAATTTGACCTCAGCTTTAAAGTTGTCTTCATTGTTAATTTCCATACAAACCTTAACATTTGTCTAATTATAGGGTTCTGCATTCATTGATCTCACTAATTCAACTGTTTTATCTGAGTGCCTCTCCTGAATTGATAAATCTAAACTGCACATTTTCTAAACTGCTAACCTCAGGAGAAATCTTGAAGGTGGCCCAAATGGCTGTTGGAGTCTTTTGCACCCATCTAGCACCATCTACTGTAACTTTGTGATATTGGATTTAGCATCCCTTTCTTAAAACTGTGATGTGCAGTTTCCTTTATTCTATCTTGGCATCACTCAGTGCACCAAAGGTGTATATTCATGGATAAAATGAAAACCAAGCAATTTTGGTGGCAAAACATATAGAAAGGAATTTATACTTTGTGGCGTTGTTTAATTTTATCATCAAGGAATATGTTTCTCAAATCTCTTGGCTTATCTTGAAGTCTGTTGTTGCATAAACTATATTTCTGCTAGAAACATTTCTAAAAGGAATGAGCAGTTACATATGAAAAAAAACAAAAACAAAAACATTGAAGCCCTTACAAGTGCTTTGTCCTAGAAGAATGTGTTCACATGATTCACACAACTTATTGTTTTATCATTTATTTGCCTCCCTGGAAATAACAGGACATAAAGAGAATAAAATCAATATTCTTTTCTACTTGCTTAGCACAAATGGACACTTACTTGGGGGTTAATAGTCCCTTTTGAGGGTTTTACGTAATGTTCAAAAATACTTCTACACCAGGTAGGGAGAGCCAGAGGATGGAATGATGGGGACAACATAAGGTTTGCTGTAGTTATTATCAAAATCCTGGCTATTATTTTGGGCTGTGGATTTGCAGGTGACTATTACCTTATTCAAGTTAATCAAACAAACAGAATGAAAAATTAATTGAAGTAGGCCATTAATAGGCCAATGACAGGGTCTGTCATGGACCAAGGATTATGATAAATCCCATGCTAAAAGAAAAAAGAAAAGGAAAAAATTCTACTTTGGTTTGAATATTGAAAACCAAAGACTTTCTGCCTAGTGAGTTTTTGACAAGTAAGACTACGTACTGAGTAAGAACCTCGAGACTAGTTAGGAGCTGCCTAACTAGTTCCCTGATCTTCAAAGGAGTTTCCTTGTTGCTAATCTCTCTGCAGGCTATTCTATCTTCACGTGTTGTGGCAATGCTGCAACCATTAGGAGATAGTATATGCATCAAGAGACAGATACAAGAAGGTTCCTAGCAGCACTATTCATGACAGCCCCAAACTAGAAACAATCCAAATATCCATCAACAGTAGAATGTATAAATGTTGTATATTCATACAATGGCATACTCTCTAAAGCAATGAAAACAAATGAACTGCAGCTATCACAGCAACATGGATGAAGCTCACAAATGTAACACTGAGTGTAAGAAGCCAGACACACAAAAGAATATATACTACATTATTGCATGTATATAAAGTTCACAACACAAGCAACATGAAACTAGGTTTAATGCCAAGGTGGGAAAAGTCTAAAGAAAAGCAATGATGTCATTATCATAAAAGTTTGGTTAATGGATACCTTTGAGGGAGTGATATAGTGACTAGGTGGACACATGAGGAGCTGGCCTCTGAGGCACTGGCAATGTTCTATCTTGTTCTGTCTACTGACCTGAGTGGTGGGTCCATATGTGTTTGCTTTATGATAATTCCCTTAGGTACACTCGTATGATTTATACACTTCTCTGAATTTCTGTTGTATTTCAGAACAATTACAAAAACAGTTTAAAGATGATTAATGAAAATCCTGCTATGTGACTCCATTGCCAACCCAATTCCCATATCTGCTCCCAGCTCCTGGACTTGTCTGGTTCCCTCTTCTCCACTTCATGTATGCCATCCTCCAATTGGCTTCTCCTCTTCAGTGACTTTGTATTTTTTGTACTTCTGTGCTTAAATGCCCACCTCCTTCTTTCAATCCTTTCCCACCCAGTGAATACATACCCATCTTTTAAGGCATAGCCAAACTGAGACTTCCTCCAATGAAGCCATCCCTGAACTCCTTGGTCAAAGTAATAATCCCTACCTCTGAATTCTCATTTCCATTTGAGCTTCTTTCATAGCAACTACTATATTTTCCTTTGTCTGTCTGGTGTGTGTGTGTGTGTGTGTGTGTGTGTGTGTGTCCTCTTTGTCCATAAGCAGAATAGTTTTAAGCACTATAGGTGCTCAATAAATGCAGAATAAATTTATTCTTCAAAAGGTGAAGGGTTAAAGAAGTATAAATTAGTAGTTGATAGATGGTCACGGGGATGGGGAGCATGGCATAGGGAATGCAGCTAGCATTAACATATTGGCTAAGTGGAGAGCCAGGGGAGAGAAAGAGCAATTAGGGGGATCATTTTATAAACTATATAATTGTCTAACCAATGTACTGTATACTTGAAACTAACGATCAAATATTTTTTTTTAAAAAAAAGATGAATGAGAATAATTATTTATTTGGTTATTTGAGGATCTATAATACTTTTGTAGAGGCTTGTTCACAGAAAAAGGGTCATTGTTTGTTCTGGACACATTGAAGAATAACTCAATTCAGACAGTAGAGTTTACTAGCTATTATGAGAGTTTGGGTTGTACCATTCTAAGAACTGGCCTTCAGCCCCCAAGTATCTTATGTGGGTCAATCCATGCTGCTGGTGATGGGGTTGTGACTCGAATCAGTTATGTAAAATGCATCTGGAAGGCTCTAGAAGCTACTGAGTAATTCATAGTTCATTTATAAAGGTACTCTGTCTGCATGTACATGAGCATTTATGGAGATCACACATAAAACCACCACTTCATGTGTATGAGTGTGGAGTGGGAGGCGGCCTGAGTAATTACTTTGTAAATCCACAACTTGCCAATGTGTATGTTATTTGGTAGAATTCAGAACGCTTTACTCTTCCTCTCCTCCCCAAAGTCTGCAGATCAGTCTTAGGAGAGAATGAAACTAGGCATTAGAGAAGACTCTTACGGCTACTTATAAAACCATTGGTGCCATTACTGGTTTGTTGTTTGTATGCACAAGAGCATTCATGAGTTAGGCATTTCTGAGTCAGGAAATACCTATGTTGTGAGTGTGTATGTGTTGTGTGTATATGTTATAGCCTATATTTGAGAACCTGTTCATTAGTAAATGAGCATCTCTATTTTGGTTAACTTCACAGGATCATGCAAAAGTAACTGAAGTGTCACCAGATTTTGACAGTGGGCTTACAGTAATGCAAGTGTTGACTTAGGTAGAACTTAAAGTTGAACACAAAAAAACAAAATGATAAATCATTTAGAGAAGATTCCGGAGAACTTTGGATGACTTTGAAAGGCACAGAAAGTCTTTTTGGATGAATGGTCCTGGTAATCTGTTTACTCAAATTGGAACTAATTGTTCAGATTTGGGGGTAGGGGGAGTGTTGACCTTAGTAGTTATTGGGCAGAACCATTAGTAGAGTTATAGGATCACAAATAAGTTAGTTTTGCATGTGGAATCTAAAATGCATTATACACATATGAAGAATTGGATGTGAAAAGTAGTTAATGGTTAACAAATGTTTGAAATTCAAAGCTATTCCAGGAAAGGAGGAATGAAACGAGTCCATGTTATATTCATTAAGCAAATGGTCTCAAACATTTGATGTGTTTCCCAAACATTCTGTGAATAGCTGGCTTTAACATGTTGCAATTTTGTTGTTTAAAAAATTATTGAGAAATTTCAGTAGAAGCCATCAAAACGATATATCACAATGATCTGTGAAGAAATACTTTTAACTTAGAAATAGGAGAACACTCCCTGTGCTTTTTCTCAGATCCTAGGTAAAGTATAATTCAGGAAATGGAAGTCATGTGATTAGAAATTATCATTAATTTTCTTTGTTATTATGTCATGATTTTTTAATGGTTTAGATAGTTTCTTTATAAGTCACTTATGCAAAATCTAAACCCAAATAGTTATCTTTGTTTTGGAAAAATTTGAAACTGTCTGAAATTTTTCCTAGTTGCCCATAAGGAAACAGCAAAAAATAGGTGGCTGTTTGATTTTACCTTGAGTTTGCTAGTTTAAAAGTATTTTAAATGCAGCTGCATTTTTCATTGAGGTTCTCCAAAGAAATGTGGAGTTTTGATTTTAAATTTCAAGGTTGTCCTTTTTTTCTTTTTTTTTTTCCTCCTCCTCCCTCTCTCCTCCCCCGTCCCCCTCCCCGGTGTCATTGGTGGTTTACAAGTGTTTTCCAGTTGTGAATGCTGGAGAAAATGAAATAAACCATAATAAAAATAATTTTATCCAGGTGGTACATAAATCAGTTGAGGAAATACAGTTCTTTGTGGCAAATAAAAAACATATGTATTACCTATGCATCAAAATGTTATTATTCATCAAACGAATGTTATAGATGTGTTAGGATTTAGAGACGTGCAGAAGAAGAATATTAGGGCAGAACATAGCAATTTCACATAGTTTTGCCTAATGTGGAATAATTGGAAACAAAGATGTGAGAAATTGTACATGAATGAGGCATAGCCAAATTTCATTTCAGGGGTATATGGGGATTTCCCCATTAGGAAGATTATCTGCTATTTCCTCTTAATTTATGATTTGTTGAATGCTGCAGAATAACTGTCAAACTCCAACTAGAGAATTAAAAATAGAAACTACAGTGACTACAATAGTACCCAGAAAAATACCTGATTACCAGCGTAATGTGGAAGCAACAGGATTGTCTAATTGTGTGTGTGTGTGTGTGTGTGTGTGTGTGTGTGTGTGTGTTTAGAGTATGTATGTATGGAATCAGTGTTATTTTTTTTTTATGTGGCCAATTACTAGGGCATGTAAATTCTTTTTCTAACCTGAAACCACACATTTCCATCTATGTCCTTTCTGCATGTATGCAGATTATGCTATATTATTTTATTTTCCTTATTAATGTGTTGTTTTATAATTTTCTGATTGTTTTATGTGTATTGCTTCTCAATTTAATTTCAACTTAGAAATGGTTCATAACTTTGTAACCTCTCTTCAACTATTCCTGTAACATGTCTAATACTTAAGACATGTGGGTACTTAAAACTGCTTTTAAACAAATCAATGAATATATTTATTTGCTATTATTTACCATTGAGTTATCTTAAGAGATTAAACTGAAAGTTCAAGGAATTGATGGAGAAATATTAAAAAATTTAGAATGTCATAATTTGTTGACTTAGGTTATAGCAATCGTTTTTGTATTTTAATATTTTTTAATTATTTGTGTTTTTTAGAATTTTATGCCAATTAGCATCAAAGCAAGGTGTTTCAGGCTTTACTGAAAGTAAATGAAAATATAATTTTGCTCCTTTTCTATGATATTTACTAAGCAGGAAGGATCTACTTCAATTTTAATTTTTAAAATACTTTTTAGGCATTATTTTTGTACTCAAAATATTCCTTGATTTTACCAGAATCATTATAGTGTATCTCAAAGTTCAGCATCTGATAGTAACTGTTTTTAAATAGAAAGCTTTTAGTTATTTTTCTCTTAAACCCAAATCTATAAATTATTTGTGATGAATTTAATTTCGATTAAATTAATACTACCATTATTTAGGTTTTTAATGAATTAGATATATTTATCACTTAAAATAGAGGTTTGACTTAAGTCATTTGTTTATTAAATGCACATTTGTTATGCATAAATCATTTCTTCTTTGTTAATAAATTCTGTCTCTTTAAATTTCTTCCTCTTCTTTCTCCTCCTATTTCTCCTTCTTGACCTGCAAATCATAAAGAGGGCAGAAGCAATAGAAGTTAATTCTCAGAGGGTTATGAACATTTTGAAAAATAATATGAGTTTGAAAAGATCTGTGTGTTGATGATCTAAAACAAAACCAGAATGTTCTTTCTCATGTAACAGTGTTTTACATTAAGATACATGTTTATTCATCTCAGCACACAGATCAGACTGGTTAAAAAAAATTTCCATGATTTAAGGTAATCAATTAATACGAGTGAAAATTGTCACATGCACAAAATCCTATATTATAGCATCAGAGCTCTTCATATGAACCTGTCATGATTCGAAGGTTCAGATTTAAGGAACATGTGTAGCCCCTATTGATGTGCCTGAGAGTGTGAATGTGTCACATGGTCAAACATCAAATGAGGACTTGATTGAAATAGTCTCACTTAACTTGTCATGTAGTCAAACATTAGAAAATACTGGGTTTTAAAAGTGAAACCAACTGGTGATTAGGATATGTTGTCAAGAGTACTGATTCTGACTCCAGTTTAGTGCTTAGAACATGGTCAAACATGCTGAATTAATAAGTTAATGTTTGGATGAGGTGTAGATCACTTTTTAAAGAATTAAGATTGACCTATTGCTCTTCACAATTTTGGGTCCTCATTTACAAAAACATGTGGAGGATAATATTAATTTTGGAAGTGCTTTAGGAAGTTTTAGCTCACAGTTAATGTGTATTTTGTGGCATGTGTCGGGGAGGGTAGTCATGACAGAGCATCTTCTCCACTCCATTTACTTTTGGGACAGGAAAAGGAGTGACAATGCTTTAAGGAACTTAGGAAATTAAAGAGGTGATTCAAGGAAGCTTGGTGGTTCACAGCACTCAGGTTTTATGACATGTTCAGCATCCTCTATTGAACATAAGAAATGTCACAATGTGTCATATCACTGGTCTAATAGTCTTGTGTTCTGTATTGAAGGTGATACTACACCTTTGTAAGAATGTGGCAATTTGCATTCATGACATCATCCTCAGAGGTTAAGGATATAACTTGAACCTGCCTAATTTCCTCTAGTGTACTCATAAGGTTCTGTTATCCATAAATTGATCCAAATTCTCCTTGACCACATTTACCTTCTCATCCTGCCCAGCTTCATGGGTATAATGAGTTCCATGTGTTTACTAGTCACTACATAAACAAATTCTTCATGTTTGTTCTAAAACTATGCCCCATAAGTTTTAAGGTACACTGTACTTTCTAGACTTTCATCAATAAGCTCATGTTCATGCTGGCTCTACCTTCTTGGTGTCTTACATTTTGATCTTATCTCCTCTATTGTAGGGGAAATTATTGAAGAAATGAATTAAGATGTTCTAATATAGTCCTGCACATCTAAGCTCAAATAATATACCCACGTTTTGAAGTTCTGAAAAATTCTTTCAGAATAAAAGTTTTTCAGTGTTAGAGTTTAGAAACTCCCAGCTCCCTTACAATAGATTGACTCAGTAAAGAAAAAGATTTGATATGCAAACACTCCTAGCCAGAGCACATACAGACTTTCATAATTCACTCAGATCTACCAGTCTAACCCTCAATATGTGATAAAAATTGATTATCCATTTAAAGTTGTTTCATGGTCCATGCATGTGTTTCCACTGGTGTTTTAAGTGGCTTTACACAGAATGAAATAGCATTACTTAAACAGTAAAGTATAAACATAATGTGGCTCGTTATTAAGGTCCTAATGCTGCAGCTGGAAGGCATCGCAGGCGGTCCTGATGCATAGAAAATGTCAATGTTCTTGGCTTCATCGCTATGAGACAATTGAGACACCCTGATGTGGTCTGTGACCCTTTCTTTTTCTTCTTTAGCAATAGATGAGACACTATGCTTTTTTTTCCCCTTCTAATCCAAGCCATTTCTTGTCAGTTATGCATTGCTCACCTGAGTTGTTTGGTAATAAGTGTTGCAACTAAAATTTCAGAGTAGATTGAAATTCATTTAATTCAAAAGATTGAGAGTAGTCATCTTTGTTGATAGTTGTGGTCAAAGAAAGGAATATGGTCAGCAAGATCATGAAAAAATGTAAATAAAACTACTGACTTTTTGCATAAAATCCTAGTGAGATTTCCCAAATCGGGTCTCTTCTAAACCTTGGCTATATTTAAACTGCCAGGGATGCTTGGCACAGCAGGCACTGTTGGGGCCCCACCTATATCCCCTAGACATTCACCATCATTGTGCAAGACAACCAGATGGCCTCCAACTGACCACATCTGCAACTCTTTGCCTTCAGGCTTTCTTTCTCTGGTTGCCAGAGCTCTCTTGGTAAGTCAAACTGGCAGGGCCAGGGAGTCAAGGACAGAATACCCTAGCTTATCTGTACCTTGGGTGGAATATTTCTTTTTTTAATAATATTTTTTCAATTATAGTTGGCATACAATGTTATATTAGTTTAGGGTGTATTACATAGTGATTATATATTTATATAACTTACGAAGTGATCACTCCAATAAATCTAGTACCCCTCTGACACGATACATAGTTATTACAATATTATTGGCTATATTCTTTATGCTATACTTTCTACCTCCACAACTATTTCATTACTACCAGTTTGAACTTCTTAATCCCTTCCCTTTTTTTCACTGACCGCACCCCGCCCCCCGCTCCTGCAACCCCTCTCCCATCTGGTAACCCTCAAAATGTTCTCTGTATCCGTGAGTTTGTTTCTGTGTTTTTTGTTTATTTTGTTTTTTAGATTCCACATGTACCTGAAATCATATGGCATTTGTCTTCCTTTCTCTTACTCCACTTAGTACAATATCCTCTAGGTCCATCATGAAATATCTTTTCCCATACCTTTACTTTTTGTCTCTGTGTGTCTTTTAATTTGAAGTGAGCCTCTTGTAGGCAGCCTATGTAAGAGTCTTATGTCCTTATCCATTCAGCCACCCTATGTCTTTTGATTAGAATATTTAATTCTTTTTCATTTGAAGTACCTGCAGATAGATATATAGTTATTGCCATTCTTTATTCATATTTTTGATGCTCGTTTTTTTCTTCTTCTTAAAGAAGTTCCTCCAACATTTCCTGTAATATTGTCTTGGTGGTGATGAACTCCTTTAGCTTTTTCTTGTCTGGGAAGCTCTTTATCTGTCTTTTGACTCTAAATGATAGCTTTGCTGGGTAGAGTAATCTTGTTTGTAGGTCCTTGCTTTTCATCACTTTGAATATTTTGTGCCAAACCCTACCGGCCTGTAAAGTTTCTGTTGAGAAATTGGCTGACAGTCTTATGGGAGTGCCCTTGTAGGTAACTAATTGCTTTTCTCTTGCTGCTTTTAAGACTCTCTCTTTGAATTTAACCTTTGGCATTTTAATGATGATGTGTCTTGATATGGACCTGTTTGGGTTCATCTTGTTTGGGACTCTCTAAACTTCCTGGGGTTATATGTCTATTTCCTTCATCAGGTTAGGAAAGTTTTCCATCATTATTTCTTCAAATAGGTTTTCAATTTCTTGCTCTATTTCTTCTTCTTCTGGTACCATTATGATGCAAATGCTGTTACACTTGATGTTGTCCCAGAGGCTCCTTAAACTATCTTCATTTTCTTGTATTCTTTTTTCCTGTTGTTCTGATTGAGTGTCATCTGCTACCCCATCCTCTATGTAGCTGATTTGTTCCTCTGCTTCACCCACTCTGTTGATTCCCTCTAATGTACTCTTCATCTCAGATATTGCATTCTTCATTTATGACTAGTTCTCTTTTATGTTTTTCATTTTTATTTTTATGTTTTTTATCTCTTTGTTAAAATTCTCACTGAGTTCATCTACTCTTCCCCTAAGTTCATTGAGCATTTTTATAACCAATGTTTTAGAGTCTGCATCTGTTAGATTGCTTGTGTCTATTTTGTTTAATTCTTTTTCTGAAGCTTTGTTCTGTTCTTTCATGTGGGACATGTTTCTTTGTCTCCCCATTTTGGCTGCCTCCCTGTGTCTGTTTCTATGTATTAAGTAGGCCTCCTAAGTCTCCTGGTCTTAGTAGCGTGGCTTTATATAGTAGGTGTGCTGTGGGGCCCAGTGGTACAGTCCTGGAGCGGGGAGCGGGGGGCGGTCCAGCTGGAAGCCAAATTCAGCCACAGCCTGTGTACCTCTAGGGCCACCTGATAAAAGTCATCAAGCAATCCACAGATGGCTTCCACCCGTGTTGGGCTTATCGGTGCCTCAAGAGGCCAAGCCAGGAATGAAGGCTGGCTGCTGCTAATATGGGGCTTGTGGCTGCTCAGCAAGGGGTACAGGGCATGCAGAGGCCAGATGCTGCTTCTTTGTGTTTTGTGAGCCTTTGAAAGATTTTAGGAAAGTCAATAGCAAGAGCCAAGACAGACCATTTGTATGGAATAAACCACTGGAAGCAGCTTAGGTGGGCCCACAAATTGGGAGAGGTGGAGTCTTAGGGAATAACCTAGGTGGAGCAACCTGTGTTATCCACGTCAATGATGACTCAGATATGGCAGTGCCTGCATCCAAATGCTGGGAGGAAGGAGGGCTCAGCAAAGGAACAGTGCATACTGCCAGCACTTCTGTCTAGGAGAAAGCCACCCCTCCAGCCCTTGCCCTGAAGTCCGACAATTCAGTGTCTTCCCTTATGTTCCTGGTGCCCCTTGAACAGCTGCACCAGTGCTGGAGCTCAGAGAGAGTGAATCCATCAGTGAGTAAGTCTGGGCATGGCCCCTTTAAGAGGAACGTCTGCGACTCCCGTAGCCCTTAGTCTTACTCAGCTGCAATCTCTCCTGGTTTTCACGGCCAGAGGTTTTGGGGACTTCTCTTCCTGGCACCAAAACCATGGGCTGGGGAGCCCAGTGTGGGGCTAGGACACCTCGTTTCTCAGGTCGGGGAGAGGTCTGTGCAGCCAAGATAATTTTCTTGATTCTTGATCGCCACATGCTTTTGTGGGACCAGGCCATTTCCAGTCTCTGCCCCTCCTACTGGCTAGAGGTGACCTCTTAATTTTGTCCCTAGTTGTAGGGCTTCCATTCAGACAGACCCCAGGTGACTCAGTGTGATGGTTTCTCTGTAGTTTTGTTATAATTTTGGTGTAGTCGAGAAAGGAAGCATGCACAGTCTTTACCTTCTACACCATCTTGACCAGTCCCACATTGGGTGGAATATTTCTGAGATGTTATCTTTACTGTCCCTATGAATTCCTAGTAGAATTGAGTTGTGGTTTCCCACAGTGGTAACCTTTGCCATAGCACATTCTTTATTTCTCTTTTCCTTACTACCCTATTATTAGTTACTTCTTGGAATTACCTCCCAAATAACCATAAACTTGTGTCCTCATATCTTGTCTCAAAGTCTGATTCTGAGAGAACGTTAGAAAATGTAACATGTGTATGCACGCCACATGTGTTTGTGTGTGTGTGTGTGTGTGTGTGTGTGTGTGTGTGTGTTTTCCTAGCTTAATCTCACACCAACTGAACCAGTACCTTGAGGGATTGAGGCCCAAGAAATCCATACTTTTAACATATACAAGCGATTCTCATGTGTAGCCCAGTTTAAGAAACACTGTACCCTCTCACCACAATTCCTGTTTCCCAGTAGATCTCAGCAGTGAGAAGGGGAGCTAGGATTGGCTTCTAGACATGGCAGCCATCAGTAAAGTGGCACTCACAGTGTTAAAATATGGCTTCCACCACCTTCTTCTTGCGGGGGATCCCATAAACTCTAAGAAATTGTAGATAAAGTTTGGATTAAGGCAACCTCCTCTTTTAGTTTGAGACTTCGGGAAGTCATTCTGTTTCTTTCCCACTTAGATTCCATAGGTTAAGGAGAAGGTTCTGAGTTGTCTACAGATCAAAATCACTAGAATATACTTAAAATAAAACTGCATGTTTAGAATTTACTCTGATTGATCTCAAGAAAAACGATGATCTACTATGCCATTCAAGATAAAATCCCTTACTGTTTAACAATGAAGAGTAATGGTAACTGAATTTAGGAGTAAGAACTTCATTGTGCCTGTTAATATTTTTTAGTAACTAGAAAGAAAAGCTATCCAAAACCCAACCCCAAACCTGTACCAAACCAGGAGTAATGAAACATTGATGGTTCAGAACTCACTGAGGCCATTTCTGGCTCTATAAATGTTTTAAGAATAATTTCAAAAAGTCTTAACAATGTCACTTTAAAATCTAAAGAATGAAAATACATTTTCTGAGGAGAAAAGTAGAAGGATCTATGTTTATTTAATCTGGAGAAGATACTACTAATGGAAGATGAAAACAAATTGTTTCTGGACAAGGTCTTGAAGAATCAGTAGTCTCGTTTTAAGCATATATTTTACATGTTATAATTACTGAGAACAGCTGTGCCTGGAGAAGGGTGAGGGAGGCAGTCAAGGAAGATTTCAGAGAGAAAGTGACTTTTGTGTTGGGGTTTCAAGACAAGAAGGCATTCATCAGACAGAATAAGGAGCAAGGGCAATATTTAGGCAGTGGGCCCAGTGTTGACAAGGCTGGGAAGTTCATGCTTAGAGACTCTTGCTGGCCGTCAATCAAATTCTGTATGTTCCAAATGTTTTCCATTCCCCCCAAGGCACTAAACTCCTATTTTCATTTACCTCTCCTAAACATCACAGACATCCATATGAACTTGTTGACTTTTCTTCCTCACCATCTCAACATCTCTGTATCTTTTCTATCTTCTTCTTACCAATCTCAGAGATGACATTCTCAGAAACCATAAATAAGCCCACCCGCTGATTTCTTTGAGACAAATCCTCAGCTCCTCAACTAGCCCTTCCTTTGTGTCCATGATCTCATCCAGCTGGTCTTTGTAATTTTTGAGCCCTTCCTTGACCCTTCTCTGTCATTTCAAGGTTTCTTTACTCCACTGATTTTTCCCCCTACCTTTAAAAAAAACTCCCCAAATACTCTTCCCCTTACCTCCCTTCTCCTATGAGATGGTAGCTCATCTTCCTTCCTTTCTTCCCCAATATTCTAGAAAGCTTAATCTATACCCGCTAGCCCTACTTCAATACATAGCCCCTCTGTAATTTCTTGTAACCTAATTCCACTTCCTCATAACCAATCTTTCCCTCATACTACCAGGCTGTGCATGCTTCAAGGGTTTACCAGAGACCTTCTATGGGTTTTGCAGCCCTCATATCAATTGGCATTGCATACGTGTCTCTGATTATCTCTGATTTTCCTCCCTCAGCTTTAAGGGGCAGAATTTACTCCACATTTGAAGGACCGCTACTCTAACCCTTGCAGTGTCCTCTGACAAGGACAGAGTTGTCAGCTTCTATGTCTTTGCCGAAGATAATCTATGCCTGTAATTCCACCTTCTTTTCATTGCTTATAGTGATGTTCTAGAAAACTTCCTGGACAATTCTCCCTAGTGGCTGTATACCATGATTCCTTCCCCACTACTATTATTAGTTAGTCTGCACACCTGATAAGGCAGAAACTCTGCTAGATTTGATATGACAAGAAAATTCAGAAAGCAATACAAACTCAATCCTGAGCTTCTGCTGAATAGGGCCAGTCTTGATATGTTGATGTGCTGCCTGCCTCAGTCAGGACTCTGGGTGGTCCCAGAGTCTGCAGGGTAAAGAAAAAAGGGATCTGTAGCTCTAACTGCGAGGCTCTGAAGAAAGAATGATTCTGGGGCTGATAGTTGACTGTGCTGGTACATTTGTCTTTTGTTCCCCTTTAGAACAAAATTCTTCAGCATTTCTTAAATGCTAGAGAATTCTCTTTTATTTTGTGCTGCCTACAACTGTCCTATACATAAGAGGTGCTTATTCATGAATTAATGAAATGAGAAATAGCAGTGCGTCCAATTTGTTATTTGCTTCTAAGTTTATTTAAACAGAAGAGACCATGATAGATCACATCTCTGCCATATACATTTATCACATTTATGTCACATTTATGTTAACATGCAGCTTTTGAAAGTTCATTTCATACTATCTCCATTATCTTCTATTATTCTCCCATTTTTATCTGATCAATTAGGAGGTAGCTTTTGACCAGCTGGCCATAGGCAAAAAGACATAGATTTATCTGTTTGATAGAGCCTAGGAGACTGAGACAATTCAAAATAGGGCATTTCTAAACAATGATTTTTAAAAAATAACTTATTAACTTCACATAGAACTTTGTTTTCCAAGAATAAACATTTTTTTTTTAAAGGACAGCTCAGTGGATTTGAATTTTTTGGAAGACTTATACCAGGATTTTTCAAATCACAACACAGTAACACAGCACCATTTTGCCATCTAGTGTTGCGGGTCAGTATTACCTGTGATGGAAGCACCATGTAATTTTCTTTAGCCTTTATTAAAGCTTGCAAAGATGGCTATGTCTATGGGAATTAAATTTATCTTAGAATACTAAGGATCCTAATTACTAAAAAGTCAGTCTTCTTTCTCATCCTTCCTATCTCAGAATCTTTAGTAAACAACCAGGCTGAGCTAAATTTATAACATATTGCAATAGTGTCCTGAGAAATACCCACATGCATCTGCTGGGAGATTTCTCTCTTGATGGGAGGGGGTGGTGGAAGAGGATAGCGCAGACAGAAGTAGGTCTAAGTCACCCAGCTGCAGCATCCATGAAGACTGTGTAGTCTTAGGAGTAGACCTCAGTTAACGAGGAATACCAGTTTAAAGGTTACACAGGCAGTGGCCAGAACAATACTATCAGGGTTCAAATCTTTGTTCTGCTATTTACAAGTTGTGGGACCTTAGGCAATCATTCAGCCTCTTTGTACTTCGATTCTCTCACCTATAAAATGGGGATGATGATACTATCCATTCATATGGATATGGTTAGAATTAAATGAGTTCACAAATGTAAAGTATATGTGCTATCTCTATTAACTGAACAATATATTTTTGAATCCTTGGCCTAAGACTTACTACTTTTATGAATTTAAGCAAATTGCTTAGCCTCTTTAAGACTCGTTTTCTTATTTGTGAGGATACTACTTTTTGGTTATAAGCAGTAGCATACCTAGTGTATTTGACACCCAGAGCAGATCATTTTTAATACTCTCTTCCTCTGCATGACAAAATCTTTTTAAGTAATTAACATGAAACAAAACGAATGATTATAATGGCCAGTGAAGAAACACAGACAGTGCAAAACTTCCTTTTAATAAATTTTCATTCTAGCAAAAATGTAAAATAAAATAAAAACAAATTTACAGTACCAAAAGGAAAAAGAAATTAGATAAATATTTTTATTGATATTAATGTATTTTTAAGAAGTAGAAAACCATATTAAGAAATACATTCAATAGAGGGAACACCACATGCTTCAAAGGATGATTTGCACCTAGAGCAACAGATTGAAGCGTAAGTTCTATTCATTTTCACACTCACTGTGCTGTCATTTTGTTTCTAAATCTACCATTTCAATGCAGGAATATGTTGCACCACCAGGACTGGAGACACAAACTGCACCCACAGTGAGTTCAGATGATTCTGAACCAACACGAACTTACTCTACAATTGAATATGTGTGTCTGAGTCCACATGTGTCAGTGGCCTACTATATGACTGAGGGTTCTCTGCATCACTTCCATGCAGAAAACAACGTTTACTAAAGCGTCAGTAATGCAACTGTGCTCATTTAAAGCTTATATAAGCATTATTTAAGATTCAGGAAATTTGTCTCTGTAATGTTGGCAATTTTCGAAGTTAAACCATCAGCTATTGCGGGGGGGCGGTGAGGGGAAGAGTATTATCATTGACATTGTTTAGAATTACTTGGACATGTTGATAAGAAAAGATACCAACTTTTAGTAGGTTTAATTATTGTTTTTAATTTCTCCACAAACAACGCATCCTCTTGTTGCTTGCACCTGGGGCTGGCTGTTCCTACTGCCCTGCCCTTGGTACCCATTGTATGTGCAAGTTAAATGAGAAAAGCTGCCAGGAAAATACATCCAATATTGAATATTTAACATATTCAGTATCTTCTTCCATGAGTTATCTACTTGATCTTCTCCTCTTATTTACCCAAAGCCTGCTCTTCATCCACCCATAGGTAATACACATGAATAAATAATTTTGATCCTTCAGGTGATCAGACAATGAATGACAAGCTAACTAACAAATCCAATGATCTAGATAATTTGATGATAAATAATCAACAACTTAAGCCTTTGTTTGGAAACATGGACCTTCTCTGTGTTTCTCCTCAAGACTTCTCTCAATACTAAAAGGTACAATTATTCAAAGTTGTCTTGGCATTAGGGTGTTGAGGTACCACTGCAGGTATTTGGCCCATGAGCCTGACATTTGCCTCTTTGATCTCAGATCCATTCCCAGTCCTTCATATCTTCCACTCTGTATCACAAAGCACACCTTTTCCCTGGCTTCTGGGAAGGTTAGGCTAACAGAAGGCACATTCAGAAGACTGGAGGGAAGAACTGGGGAGACGCCTGGGGATTTCCCCATCCTTTAGGCAGCATCTATGCAATAGCTCTATCTCTGCTACAGAGACAAATTTCCTGAAAAGTTAATAAAGCTTAAGCTCCAGGGACGCTCACTTGCACAGGCTTCTTCCAATGCCCTATGTGTATAATTTTTTTTTAACAGCATTATTGAAATACAATTTACAAACTGTAAAAATCAGCCATTGTAAGTGTATGATTCAATAATTTTTAGTAAATTTATCGAGTGCAACTGTCACCACAACCCAGTTTTAGAATATTTCCATCACCCCAAAAAGTTCCCTCATGTCTCTTCAGTCGGTCCTGGCTCCCAATCCCAGGCCCTGGTAAACCACTAACTTACTTTTTGTCTCCATGAGATTGCCTATTCTGAACATTTCATATGAATGGAATAATATAGTATGTGTTTTTTTGTGACTGATTTTCTTCACTGAGCTTCATGTTTTCAAGGTTCATCCAAGTTGTAGCATATATCAATACGTCATTCCTTTGTATTTCCAAATAGTATTCCATTGTGTGGATATTCCTCATTTTGTTCATGCTTTAACCAGTTGCTAGACCTGAGTATGATTTTATATTTGAAATTTTGCATTCTTTGTCTTAAAAAGTGTCTCCTGGATTGTGTAAGCTTTGGGCCTCCAGAACCAGGAGCTGCCTCTACCTCTGTGGCTGCGATCCTGTAGCAAGCAGCCTTTGAGAGAGCCTCCAATAATCCTACTTCCTGATATTCATGTCCTTTGTAATTCTTTCTCCTTGAGTGTGGGCTGGACCTAGTGGCTCCCTTCTAATAAATAGAATATGGCTAAAGTGTTGGGATGTCACTTCCAAGATGAGGTCACAAAAAGACTGTAATATCCATCTTGCTCTCCCTTTTTCACATGCTCTCTCTTTCTCTCAGAGCCCTTGCTTTATAGAAAGAAAGTTGCCATATTGTGAGCAGCCCTTTGGAGAGGCCCACATGGCAAGGAATTTATATCTTCAACAAATAGCCGGTGAATACTTGAGGTCTGTCCACATTCACATGAGTGATCTTGGAAGCGGATCCTTTCCAACTGAGCCTTGAGATAAACTGCAGCCCCAAATGAAATCTTGATTGCAGTCTTGTGAGAGGCCTGAACCAGAACTGCCCAGCTAAGCTGCTCCTAGATTCTCGACTGGCAGAAACTGTGGGGTAAAACATTTGTTGTTTACAGCTGTTAAGTTTGGGGATGACTCGTTATGTACCAATAGACAAATAGTCTCTCTTCCCATGGTCCCAGCACCTTCCCTGGCAACCTTCACTATGTCTCTAACTTCAGTCATATGACCCTAGCTTCTAGTCTCTGGTAATGCTACCTCCTCCTGTGTCTCCCGAGTCCTAAGGATAGTAGCTCCTTCCTGCTTTGACTAGTCTCCATGCCCCTCTTTGGCCTCTTACTCTTCTCTGCCCCATGTAACCAGCTGCTGGTATTAACCCCTCTATTTGAAATACCTGGAGTGGTTTCTGTTTCTAGCATTGCATGGAAAAACATTTCATCTTCTGTGGCATATAGGCTCACTTGATCCTTCGCAAGTCTGTTTAGAGAAAGAAGAAAATTAGTGTGGGACCAGGTGTCTTGTAAGTCCTAAAATCGGCCTTCACAAATAAAATAGATTAAGACAGGAAGCTACCCACTGAGCTACCAGATAGCACAGCAACAGTTCTGAAAGGTGATGACAGAGTGACTGAGCAGCTCTTCTCACCATTCTAGTCCCTGGTGAACATACTGAAGCCGGGAGAGAGGGTGTGTGAACAAGAGTGTGTATCCTCCAATGACAGCAGCTGTCCTTGGGAAACCTTTTTGTAGAGTCTCCCTGAGACTATGGCAGGGCAAGGGGAGGTCTAAGGGCTGGCTGCACAAGGGGCAGACATGATCATGACCATAGAGGGTCAAGCCCGCCTCCTCTGGGGCTAGGATAGCTTCACTGAGGGCTCCACGTTGCTTATGTCAGAGCCTGGCTGCTCTGGGAAAGGAGTTCAAAACCTAACATGGTGAAGCAGTTTCTGCAGACTGCTGGAGAGCTGGTACACCAGTGAAGGTGATGTATCCTTTCCTTCTTGGGGGATAAAGAAGCTGCTCTTTCCTACATCAACTTGGCAAAACAGAAAAGAAGTTTTTGGGCTCAGTACCTCACCTTTCAATCCCTAGCTTGAGAGTAGGGGCTGTTAGCTGGGGAATTGAGAGTAGGGTCTGTTGGCTGGGAAATTGTTTTCATTGGAAAACTTTTTTGCTTCCAGCTCCTAGCACAGTTACTGATTCTTCTGGGTGGGAATCAAAAGTAAACTGATCAATAGAGTAATCCTTGGCATCTTTTGGCCCACTAGGGGCTTAGTGGCCTATACTACCAGCTATCATTCTTCATTACCCCTTGTAGCCCATGATTCCTTCTCCCCTGCTTTTGGTGTCTTCTTTCTTTCTTCTGTGTTATTTCATGGACCAGCACCTTCAGTCCCACCCCACCCCCAGCTCTGACTGAGGTATTGGCAGGAACTTCTGACACAAGTGGGCCCAGCAGCTCTCTCCACTCTGAAGAGGTGATGAATTGTCTTGGAGTCATCATGCCCCTCTGCAGTGCAGACGCCCAGCTGACAGAAGGACAGACAGAATGCTGGCAACAAAGAAGTCTAATGTCAGAAACTCCATGAGGAGTTTGTTTCTGAGTGCAAAGTCTGAACAGAAAGGGTAGATGAAGAGGGAAATTAAGAATTAAATGGTTAGGAGAATTATAAGATTGATATCACTCTAGCTGAACTGTCAGCTATTTGGGGAATCTGAGCCAAGGCCTCAGCTAGAGCTGGAGAGAAGTTAAAGAACAATGGCTTGTAAGAAAGACAGTTCCCCTCCCCTACAGACCACTACTGCTTTCTCTTCCTGGAATAGATTTCACCAAGCAATTCAGTATTGACTCTTATAATTTACATTTTCATTAAATATTAATTTGATATCCTGTAATTGTTCATTACTTTTCAATCTGAGCTGGATTCTGTGAGGCATTGTGCTGATTTCCTTTTGTCATGTTGGGGTTCCTAATCTCTTTGGGCCGTCATCACCAAAGGCTATTGGGCACAGGGTTTGGATCCAATGTAGGATACAAGCTCAGAAGCAAAGGAGTCACTCTTTGCTCACCAATGTGTTTGATGGTTATAACTCATGTGACGATGGGGAGGAACGTACATTATGCAGCCTCTCAGAACTCTGCTTGTGAATTACAGATCACTTTGTCCTTCAGCGTGTTAGCATATCCATAAATTATAGCCCAGTTTGGGCAGAGCTCTAAAGCTACCATTAAAAAAATCTTTTTCAGTGCCCTTAATTTGGGGACAACAAATCAATTAGGTTACCAGTCATAAACACTCAATGAGTTGAGAAACAACAACTATCTCCATTTTGTCAAGAAGATATGAAGACAAGCAGTGGTGAATGTGGAAATGAACTCAGGGTTTGGGGAAGAATCACTTCCCCCAGTGGCAACTTGTACATTTGTCAGGCACATTAAAGGAAAACTAGGTTTACTTTCTATTAAGATATTTGAAAATGAGAGAGCTCCTTCAATGTATTATAATGCTTTTGGCTGTATATAAAGACCCAAGTAAAATTGCTCCAACAGTAGGGTAGTATTATTCTTATTCAATATACTTAAATAATAAATAAATAAGTATTCTTATTTAATATACAAAAAAAAAATCCAAAGGTGGGTGGTGTCAGAGTCAATTCAGTGGCTCCATAATAGCACTAAAGATCCAGGCTCCCTCCATCTTTCTGCTCTGCCCTCCTCAGGGTATTAGCTAGGTACCTAGGCTTGTCCTTTCATGGTTGCAAAGAGGCTGTCATGGTCCCAGGCACTGAATGCAAACAGAACAATGTTCAACTGAAAATGAGAGATGTTTCCACCCCTGAGGGGTTTCTTATTAGGGAGAAAGCCTTCTACACAAATCCCCTTCCTCAATTATCATTGGACAGAATTGTTCACATGCCCATGCTTTAGCTTCAAGAGAGCCTGGAAAGTATGAAGCTGGCATTTTCAGTCTCGTAGGGGAGGCTCTCTGCCATCAAAAAAGGAGGAAAAAATGGCCTTTGTGCTTATAATCAGCAGAGTCTTCCACACTTAGATTCAACTTTTATTGACTTCTTAGCACATGCCTAGCACTCTGTTAGGCACCTTCACATGCATTATATTATTTACCTAATTAGGCCGTAATAAAATTAGGATGGTCAATAAATTACCTTCTAGGGTTTTAGAAGTCACTTGCTTATTTATCTCTACAGGGCTAGCGCCAGTTGTTAGCAAATAAGAATACTACCTAACTGACTCTAATGATCAAATGAACTAAAAATCGGTATTAAAAAGAAAAGCTGAAAAATTCTATTAATATAGCTTCAAAAAATCTGGATTATCGAGACCTGGATTTTCCTTGTTTTTAGCAGAGTTACCTAAGGAGACTGAATAGGCCACTCCTGACATCCAGAGTAAAAACCATAAGCTAAAAGGTCTTAATTCTTATTCTTTAAGTTGGTTAAGAATCAAAATTGGCCACAAATATAGACTCACTACAAAGAATGGCTCAGAAATAAAGGGCCTGAATACTGCTGTGTTCCAATTTATTAGCTTAGGTTGGCACCAGCGGCTGGGCTTATTCATTGCAGCCCACAGAGAATTCATTGTTGTTCACCTATGTTTTGCATTGGAGTTTCTGTCAACAAGTAATCAAGTCTCTCCAGATGTTTCACTTGCTATAACAAAGCTACTGTCACAAACAATAACGCACAGATGTTCCTTTTGAAAAGCAGATTAAAAATGTTTTTGTTAATGTTTTCAAATTATCAAATGAATTGCGAAGAATATGGATGCAAAACTGATTTCAGGAATATCTATTTGAAACTGGAGTTTTAAAAAATTAACTAACTATAACCTCTTTATGTAAGGTTAATCAAACTTTAACAAATAAAGTAAAAAAAAATAAACTTATTGCTTTTTTGTCAAATAAGATTCGAGTGGTTAGAGGTTACAAAATTTGCTTTTTATGGGAGGATTTTATTTCTATTTGACTATTTCATTTTCTTTTTCTATCCTCTACTTTTCTTATTGTACTTCACGTGGAATCTATTCCCTTTTGTGTTGAGTCTTCATTTATAAAATGATTTTTTTTATTTGCTAATTCTCTCTTATATTCTGAAAACTCTTTTGACACTCTCCCGTTGGTTAGCCATAGCATTTCAGAGCTTTGCCATTTCTGATTTGTGCTGCTCTTTCATCACTTTATAGTTTTCTTATTTTCTTTTAATTTTATATTATTACATAACAGGTTTCATTTGGTTTTTTAAAAAATATTTTTGTCATATTTTTCTGCCGTGCCTTCATTATCTGTTGGTATGTTATTTGATTCATTCCTCTTTTTCCTTATAATATCATTGTAAAAGTTTTGATCACAAACATTTTCTATTGCTCATGTTTAAACAAGGTGGGTTTTCCTGTGCTTTTAGAAGAAGGATCCTGTGTAGGGAGTGGGCAAACCACAGCTGCTTTTCTAACTTCTCTGTTTGAGGACTACCTCTCTGCTTTGATTCAAAAGCAGGACTGGCACAAGGTCCTGCTTGGGTTTTCATGTTCTGCTCTTATGGTTTTGAAATTTTTAATCATTTTTAACAAAGGGTCTTTGGTTTTCATTTTGCACTGTACTCTTCAAATTATGCAACTGGTCTTGCTGATGGGTATTAAAAAACATGGCCACTCTGTAGCCACCTGCACACTTCTGAAGACAGCCTCCTCTGGACCTCTCCTAGGCAATATGTGGAACTTCTCTCTCTCCCACCAGTGTTTCTGGCTTGTTCAATTTGGATTTCACTCCCAACAAGATTTGTTCTTAGGGAGGGTCTCAATTATTCTGGAAGGAGCATATTATTGAGTATTTCTGAGGTTCTTGTGATCTTAATTTACCTTAGTACCCTGTGATTTTCCTGCACACCCTTACTGAGTCCTCATGGTCCTTTCTGAACTTACCTGTGAATGGAAACTATGAAGACATCTCTCAGATTGTTCTCAGACCTGCTCACTGAACATTCCACTCAAACTGAGCTTCTCTTCTTTTGAAAGTATTTGTTGGCAATTTCTATGTCCCAGGTCTCTTCGGATGATCATCACACTCCCTTATCTCTTCTCTATTAATCTCGAACAGCTACTAAACCCACAGGGGCCCACTACTGTCAGAGTTTGGACATCTCCACCAATATTCTGGGGTTCATGGACATATTTGTCACGTACTTTTGTTGAAGATGTTGTCCATGGGTTGTGTTGTTTCTTTTGCTATCCTAGTTGTTATGAGGGGACTTGGAAAAAAATTTAAAAATACATTGCCTTCATGAACTTGCCCCAACTAGAAGCTATATAAGAATTTTTAGATTTGGTGCATTTATTACAGAATCTTTATCTGTTAGCTAAGTACTACACCAGATTTTCAAAGAGTGCTTCTATAACAGTCTTTATCCAGGCACATATCGTCTAAGAGGCTGAAATGTAAAATAAGAAGAGAAGTGATGTAATTCTAATCATCAGGACATATGTGGTCTCATTTAAGCATTGAACATTAAAAAATTTTTAAATTTGGTTTAAAAAGAAAAAACTTTCACAAAACAGATAAAGTTCTAGTCATGAGTCTTATGAGCTGAACATAAATATGTCCATTATATCTTTCAGACCTCACAAAATAGTGAACTTTGGGATAACTAAAGTAGATAAGAGCTGCCCAATCAGCATCTAGTAAAAGATACACCATTGTTTTAAAAAATTTTTATATCACAGATAAAATGAGTCAGTGATATATATTTTCACTCAGTATATGCGGCATTATTATTATTATTATTATTATTATTATTATTATTATTATTATCATCATCATTTTGAAAGAATAGGGCTGCAGAAGCCAGGAACATATCAAGAGTATTTAGATCATAATATATGATATCCTAACAAAGTCCTTCTTCAATAAATTTCACCTGTCATTCATTCACTCATTTACCAGATATGTGTGAAATGTACCATGTGTCAGAGACATTTAGATGAGATGACAGAGCTCATGCTTATTGAAACTAAGCAAGTAGCCTTGTAAGTTCTCATGATATGTGATGGGTGCTCAAGCAGAGACCAAAAAAGGAAAATCTGACAGTTTAAGAGGTCATAGAGGGCTCAGTCCTATACCTTGACTCTGATTTCTGCAATTTTCTAAAACCAAACTGTCCTCATAACTGAACTAAATCACACTGTTGTTCGAGTCTTTACAATTCCACTTTTCAGTTAAGCCTTGCTTCCTTAATACCATTTTATTTTATTTTATTTTATTTTATTTTATTATTATTTATGCCTATAGCACCTGGTCTTCCTAGGTGGTTTCCCATCCAAGTCCTAACCAAGCTCGACCCTGCTTAGCTTCCAAGATCAGACATTGGGCTTGTTCAGGGTGGCATGGCCATAGACCATGGACTGTGGCTCCACTGGGGCACAAACCCAGGACCTTCTGCATGTAAAGCAGATGTGCTAATCGCTACACTATGGAACCACGTTCCAATACCATTTTATAATGACATTTTCCTTTCTTCGAATTCTAAAGTTATAACACTCTATCTCATATTTGATGTTTGTCAGTATGTTATTTTAGAATCATTCTACAGTTGTGTTGTTTTTAAGTGTATGTTTGCATATTGCTTTTCTCCAACTGGATTGTAAGCTTTTCTATGACAGAAGCCATATCTTTTATCGCCTTTTATTTTCTCTGATATCTAATGTGATACTGGGCACACAGTAGACATTTATAAATGTTCATTAAAAAAGGGAAAATAATTGAGTAAATGAGGTTATAGAGCTTAATTGCTGCAATCTAAAACATAAGATTGTTTATTTTTGGTTATGCTTGGTTTACTACATGAAATTTGATAGAACTGGTTATGCATTCTTCAAAATATGGGAGAATAGAGCTGCTTTTGAGACTTAAATGATATAACAATATTGGCTTTCTTTTGCAAGGCAGATAAGGATTCTGGTACTAATATAAAATGTACCTTCAAGTGAATTAAACTCTTAATTATATGTGGAACATATAGCAGAATCATGTGATGGGAAGAACAAAAGCTTTGGAAAAAAGAAACCTAGAGTTAAATACTGAGATATCATTTATCAGCTAGGTGACCCTGGAGAAGTTAATGAGCATCACCCAGTCTGGCTCATGTCTATACATGCATTTTATGTACAATTATACATTTGCATTCTTTTTGATAGACTCTCAACTCTTTCCAATATACTAGGTTTACAAATCTCAACATTGTGTAAGAGTTGATACTATAATCTTTGCATTGATATTCTAAAATTGGATTGGTACCTCCAAAGTTTCTGTAGTTATAGTACAGATTTCGAGAATAAATCTTTAGCTTCCTGTAATAGACAAGATCTTTGATCCCAAGCTCCAGTCATGCACAATAAAAATATTGTTTGGACATTGTAACATCTGAAACTTTTTAAAAAGACAGGCCTAATTCTTAAATTTGTCATATCTACAAGGCAGTAATCATAGGCTTAAGAACTATAGAATTTTGTACTGAGTTTGATGTAAAAAACAAAAACAAAACATCTTTCTACCATATCAGTGGGGGTGTCTCAGCCTGTAATAAAGAGGTCAGACTCAATTCATTATTTGTTTGTCATCGTTCTGCCAATGTAGTTTCTCTTATACTGTCAAGTTCACAGGACTAAAATCAAAGGAATGTTTAATAAAGTAATGAGAGTCTATATTTCAGCTATTATAAGACTACAGGGCTAATGAGAATGTTTAAATAAGTTGACATGAAAGAAAAAAACGATACTTTTAAGAACTCTTATTTTGTCTGCTACCCTACGTTTCATCCTTGTCACCAAAGCCTCAAGTTGAGGTCAAACTGAGAGCTCACAAATTTCATTCATAAATGTGTGAACGAATGTTGTCAATTAAACACCATCCTTCTGATGTACAGTTCAACAACAATGAAAATAGCAACACATGGATGATGAAATCATAGGAGACGGTATCTTAAGAAAATGGGAAAAATAAACTTTATTTCTTTTTAGAAAACTTACACTCTTCATCTGCTCTCCAAAGATATGTACATTTGAGCAAATGTGAGCCAACACTAAATAAGTCAAATGATAGATGATATAAGGTAGTATAATAATTTCTATATTGTAATTTTGGCCTGATAGTGAGGTATTATTTGACATTTTGAGACACTTTTATAATTAAGTATGTAGTCAATTTTTGTATATATATTCGTTGGTGTTCTTGAGAAAAATATTATTCATAGGTTGTTGGGTTCGATTCTACACATTTCATTAGATAAAGCTTTGTAATTGTGTTTGACTCTTCTATACATTAAGTTTTCCTTTTCTTGATCTATATCTTCTGAAAAAGATGTTTTAAAATTCCCCACTAATTGTAGAGTTTTAAATTTTTCTATGCATTATTGTTGATTTTTTTTTTTGCTTTATATATTTTGAAGCTCTATTTTTGAATGCATATCTGTTCACGTGTGTTATATATTCCTGGTATATATATATAATGAGCTACTTAATCTCAAATATTGCCTTTTTGCCGTGAAGGCTATTTCATTTGACATAAATATTACTATGTCTGATTTCTTTTTGTCATTCTTTGGTTGGCATGTCTTTCTTCATTCCATTGCCTTCAAACCTTTTCTGTCATCGTATTTAAGGAGTTTTTCTGGATTAAAAAATATCTGAGGTGAGAAACTATTTTATAACTTCTGGGTTGAATTCATACATATTGTGGTTACTAACATTTTTATTTATTTATAACATCTTATTTTGCATTTTCTTTATACCATGCCTTCTCTTCTTGGTTTCCTTTTCTTTAATTGATCTTTTTTTCACTGTTTCCTTTATTTATCTTCTTGTTTGGAAGTTATCATTCCATTTCTATTCTTTTAGGGCACTCTTAAATGTTTAATATGTATATTTGACCTAAAAACATAGTATCTCTACCCTCCTGAAGAAGATAAGAACTTAGTACACAAACTGCAAACATAATCCTCCCATTTTACATGTTTTGGTTGTCTAGTATTTAGTTGCCCCTTGTTTAACCTCCTATCACTCATTATCATTGTTATTGTTTTAAAGTTTACATTTAGTTACATTTTATTTCCATGTTCAGGAATGACAACTCACATTGCCTCTTACATCCCACTTCATCCTTCTGGTTCATTTTTCTTCTTATTGAAGTATATCCTTTAGAATTTTTTCAGCAAAGGTCTGTGAGTAGTCAACTCTCATTTTTTTATTTTTCTAAAAAATGTCTTTGTTTTGCCTCAATCTTGAATGTAAATGTATCTGGGAATAGATTTCACGTTAACAGTTGAAGATAGAATATAATTGTCTTCTGACATTATTGTTGTTGATGATGTCTATTTTCAGTCTAATTTTTCTTTCTTGTTTTTTTTTTACCTGATTACAATTTTTTCTTTGTTTTTGGTATTTTGCAGTTTTACTGTGATGATCTCTGCCTCATTTTCTCTAATCCTTCTGAAAACTCATCATATATATGTTAGACCTTCTCATTCTCGCCTCCGTATTTCTTTATATCTTTGTCATATTTTCCACCTATTCATTTTTCTTTGCTGAATTATAAGTAATATTCACAGGTTTGTTTTCATCTGTGTCCAATATAGCCATTGAATTTTTAATTCTAATAACTCTATTTTTTTGTTTTTCTTTATTAAATACTTCTTTTTTTATACACCTTTTTTCTTTTATTGAAGTTTTGATTCCTTTTAATCATTTTTAAATGTCTCACTTTAAAGTCTCATTTTATTCATATAGCTTAAAAATCAAAACAACATATTCCTCCCTCAATAAGTAACTTCATTTATTAGTTTCCTGTGTATCCTCCCAGTGTTTCTTTAGGCAAATATAAAGATTTTTAAATATATAATCTGATTTTTTCTCTTTCTTATAATAAGGTAGCATCATATATTATATGAACACTGTCCTGTTTTACTTTTTGCTCATAAAAACATGACCCCATTCTTTTTTGAGATGACATTGCATTCCATAGCATTCCATTGTGTTGATGTACCATGGTTAGTTTAACCAGTATCCTGTACTTGGATTGTTTCTGGCCTTTTACAGATAATATTGTATTGAATGACTTGTACATATGTCAATTTACATGTACTCAAGTATATCTGTGTGAGAGTCACTAAGTGGGATTGCTGAGTCAAAGGTTAACTATATTTGTAATTTTGATAGATATAACCCAATTGTTGTTCATAGGGAATAGAACATTTTGTGCCCCACCAACAGTGCATGAAAGTCCCTGATTCTCTATAATCTCACTGTGTCAAACTCCTTTAATCATTTTTAAATATTATAAATACTATACCTCACACATAGTTTCTTTCAGATTATTACATTGTCTCCAGTTCTCAGCATCTTCCTGCACATTGTCTGTGGACTCCTTCATTGAGGATCATTTATGTTCATAATTTGTGCTGGTGAGCATCTCTTTACCAGAAATTCTCTTCTCCCTTTTCCTGGTTATCTATTATTATAAACAAGTTATTCTAAAGCATAGTGGCTTAAAATAACTATTTAATGTTGCTCACAATTTTGCGGGTTAGAAATTCAGGAAGGGCTTGAGTTCTTTTGTTTATGCAGTCCAAGCCAACTGGACCAAAAGTCATTTGAAGATTTTACTGGGTTAGACATCCAAGGTGGCTCACTAACAAGACTAGCAATTGACTTGGTTGTCAGCCAACAACCCAGTGACACATAGGCAGGAGCACCTACATGTGAACTCTCCAGCACAGAAGCCTCAAGATGGTAATACTTTTTTACATGGAAGTTTAGGGCTCCAACATGCATGTTTCAGCAAACAAGGTGGTAAGTTCAAGACCTCTTAAAGCCTAGCCTCAGAAATCATGTAGCATAACTTCAGTTGTATTCTATTGGTCATAACACTCACAAACCTGCTAGGATTTAAGTGTAGGGACATAGATCGCAATCTTCAGTGTGGTATCAAGAATATTTTGGCCAATATTTTTTTAAACTACCACATTTCTGAAGCCCTATGTATCCTGGATTGTAGAAGAATTCCTACAGGATATGTTTCCAATTTCCCTCAGTTAGGTAGAGCAGAGATTTTGTTGGTCTGGAACCAGTTTTTATATTGATTTCTTAACTTGGAAATTCTCATACAATATGGGTAGTGAAAATTCATACTCCACATCTACTTGTGGCGCAAACCTGTGGCTTTCTTTTCTTACAGAAACTTTAAAAAATCCACCTAGAGTAGTAGGCAGAGACGACCTCCTTGTTAAATCCTTGGGCCAATCCGGAGAGTTTTTTTAGTCTACCTTTACTGAGGGGATAGCTCTTTTGAAATTCTGGCTTTATGAAATAAAATCAAGTCCAATTTTTCTTGCATTAACCCAAGACCATGTCTTCTGTCCTGATATGGCCATTAAATCCTAACACTATGCCATGAAGACCTATATCTGGGTCTGATGCTTCACCCTATCCCCACCCCAAACCCATAGGGCCTTGATTTTGATTCTTTCTTAGTTTTGCACTTGTAAGGATTTGCTTTCTTTTATTTTTAATTAAGCTACATATTTAAAAGCTATTGTTGATATTTTCTAGCAAGCATCTTTATGTGTTACTGTAGAAGATCATCTATAGTAATTCAGTCCAAGATGTTCCCAGAAGTTCTTAGTTCTCAAACAATTTTTGAGCTTAAAAAAGAATATTGAATGTCATCGAAGGTAACTTTAAGGGACCATCATTAGTAGGCAAGAATAAATGTTTTCCCTCCACTAGCATGCTTTTATGTAAGGACATTTCTTTCTTATTTTCTAATGTACATCAATAGGTAGGTGCTATTTTAGCCAACCTCAAATGGCAGCTGAAGCATGTGTAGTCACTGCCTTTTTGCTATCCATTACAGCTATTCTTCTTGTCATAGATTTGGCAGGATAATCAATAGGACCCAAATGGCAATCAATTTCATATGATTGCACTTGGTTTCCCATCAATTTCAATGCTGACTCTATGGCAGAATAATGAAGGAAATCTGATGCCAATCATTGCTTGTGAATGCCACTACACATCTTTCTAGGTGACTGAACAGCATCGAGGAGTTAGGGAGAAAGAGACATGCTGGCAAAAAGACAGAGAGAAGACAGTACAAGCCCCAATGAAGAAAAATATGTTATTAGAGATGTGAATTATGACATTCATCGTATCCACAACACCACTGCAAAAATTTCTGGGGTTGGTACAATGGAGGATAAAATGAATCTCAGGGCCACAAAGCCTGAACAAGACTCCAAGGTATGTTTCCCTAATAATCATGGTGTTTAAAGGCTTAATCTTAGTGAGGAAATCTTGGTTGTAAGTTTGCACTTGGAAATGATTAGTCTAATTGCTTCCTGACCATCAAATGACATTTTTATTTACCCACAAAGTACTCAACTATCCTCCAACTATATGGATTCTCAATGAATAATTGATGGAAAGATTATCTTGTAGCTTTTATGAATATGTTTTTCTTATCTATGGACATAATAATGTATTATTAGTATTCGCCAGACTTCTGTCAACATTGACATCCTTGTTTGACATAAGAAAGAACCATCACACCAAGCAAAGGATCAAAGTTGATCCTAATAAGGAGGTAAAGTTAACAGTACAATAAAACACATTTAATTTAGATTTCTTCTAAAACATAAGTTCTACTCCATTCTTGTGTTATTTATCTCTGACTTTGGCAAAAGTTTTCTGTAGGGTACAGTTTCAAATTTTATTTATATTTTTTGAAAAGGAAATACATTCACAATAGCCAAAAGTTAAAGTGATATGGAAAGACATATATTAAGGCATATCCCTTCTACCACTGTCTCCATTCACTCCTTTCTCTCCTGTCCCATTTAGGTAATCAGTCACACTAGTTTTTCTGTTCCAGTGCTTCCTTACACAAGCACAAGCAAATGTGAATAAGTATTCTTATATTTTCCATTTCTTATACGAAAGGAAACATACTATATATGATGTTCCATCTCCCCTTTTTTCCCACCTCTTTTTTCACTGAGTACGCCCTAGAGATGTTTTCCATATTGGTACATATGGAAGAACTCCTTCATTCTGTTTTAGCAACTGCATAGTATTCCATTGTGTGGATATGGCAAAGTTTATTTAACCAGTTCTCTTTCATGGATAATTGGGTCAAATTTTTTGCAATTACAGTGTTGCAATGAACAATCGTAAACTTATGTCATTTCTTACATGGCGAGTGCATCTGTGCAATAGGTTCGAAAGGTAAACACATTTGTAATTCCAATAGATGGTGTAAATTAGCCCTCCATATCGGTTATAACTTTTGCATCTCCACATGTAGTATGTGAGAATACCAACTGCCCTATAACTTTATCAAGAGGCTGTTACGCATTTAGAGTTTTGCCAATTTAAGAGGTGAAAAATAATACCTCAGTGTAATTTTAATTTCTATAATTATGACCGAGGTTGGGTATATTTTCACATGTTTTAGGAGCCATTAATATTGGTTTGTTTGTATGTGTAAGTGTGAGTGTGTATGAACCGTCCATGCATATTCATTGTTTATTCACTCATGTTTCTTGAAATGCTTTTATGGTTTCTTTTTTACACTTAAATCTTCAATTCATTTGGAGTTTGTTCTACTGTAGTTGTACAGTTTGAGATACACAGATCCAACTTTGTATTTTTTCAGATCACAACCTAGTAGTCCAAAGTTCTCATGAGCCTACCAATTAGGGATGACATTTTTTTTTTGACAGACCCTGCCTCAAGTTTATTTTTATGAATAGTACAGGAGGATGAAGACACCAGCCCAATGCAGACAGCAGCCCAGGAGTCACACCTATCCTTCCATCCTCACATGGGCAGATAGAGGCTTCTACTCTGGAGCCTTCATGGGGGCCTGGACAACTTTGGGAGCCAGAGCCTGAGCCCAAGCAGGAGGTGGAGCTGCAGCCACAACATGGGCCTTGGTTTGAGCCTTGGCCTTGGACTTTGGCTGGCAAAGTCTGAGATCCTTGGCGATATAAGCACAAGCGCGTTTCCCAAGCTTGTGGAGAGTGATGTAGGCAAGTCGACTGAGCTTGTGCCTGCCACCCTTTGTGATCTTGGGCTTGATCTCCTTAGGTTTATAAGGGCCTTGATAGCCTCAGCATGTGCACTCTTGGCCTTGGCATTGTTGGCCTGCATCTTCTTCAGGCCCTTCTTGTTGTGTTTCTTGGTAAAGCACATGTTCCTCAGGAACTTGGGGTCCACCCCCTGAAGAGATTCATATCTTTGTGATCGGGGTTTCTTGATGCTATTTCTGTGCCATTTTCAAGACTGGTTGTGTGTGGTGTGGTTCTTGGACTTGGCCATGTTTACACTGAAGTCCATGGCTCCCAAAGTGCCTGGGACCGGAAGAGAAAGAGGAGAGATGCCATCTTTTTCACGCATTAATATCACATGTCTGGTTTAATTTCTGGACTTTCCATTATCTTCCACTGTTCTTATTCTTTATTCAAGCATTTTTCAATTTCTGAGACATCCCTGTATGTTTTAATCTCTGGTAAAGTCACTCTCCTTGTGTTGTTTCTTTTTCAGAATTTCACTGGCTACTTTTGCTTATTTTGTAGTGAATAGTTCTTACAGTTTTGTTTGTGATCATTTAAACTTGGGTGTGAGGACATGAAGGATGAAGTAGACTTCTGCATATGTTATAGAAACTACTTTCTATAAATGATTTTCTCCTCATTAAAAAAATTAAAACTGAGGCTGAATAAAATTACCAAGTTTAGTTGGAGAGTTTTCTTGTGAATCTATAGTTAACTTTGCATTGGCCAACATAACTCAACAGAACTTGCTCTGAAGAATTAACATATCTCACCAAATAAAATAAAGAGGTTGAACCTATAGTAGTCAGAGTTTCATCTTCCCAGCCCCTAGGATGAACAAAGCCATAAGACATATGCTCCTGGCTTCAGGACTAACGACCCTGAGGAAAAGGGTTCAGGAAGTAGCTATTTGGTTCTAATAAATGAAAGCTGGGAGAGCCATGATATTTGTGAGTGAACCCTGCACCCAAACTGGAATAGGTGTTACATGCATCCCAAACCTTATCTTAAGCTACTCTTTCCCCCGATTGGAAAATAGTCCCAAGCATCTGGGCATGGCCCGGGAAGAACCATTCATAGCATATCAGCTGACTCACAGGCATTCATCTCTAGGAAAGTACATCAGGGCATACCTGCCTAGGGAGGGACTGGGGTTTCAAGAGGTCAGGAAAGATATCCGATTAGAGGGTACACTTGAACTAGGTTTTGAAGGATGAGAGGGAGTTTTGTGATAGATGAGTTTAGAAAGAACATTCCAGACAAAGGAAACATCACAAAAGCAAAGAAGTTCAGGGACACATAGTTAATTCTTGGAACAGCAAGTGGTTTGGTGGGGGCTATAATGAGGCACACAGGGACATGGGTGGTACCTGTGTGGACAGACAGATACTGCAGTGTTCTCTATGTTAATTCCTGAACCCTAACTCTAACTCCTTTCTTATGCGGTAAATCACTGAAGGATTCTTTATTTAGCCTGATTTTTATTATAAAAATCTTACTTTAACATAGTAAAAATTTAAATAGCATACATTTCTTTCTTGACTCCAACTTCTCTCCTCCGAAAAACAAAACAAAACAAAACAAAACACTGCTACAATTTCTTATATATGTTTTCAGAATTTTCTCTCCATAAACATGTATTATGGGCATATGTTCTTTTTAAAAGGAGATTGTACTATTTTTTTTCCATTTAATTACTTATCTTTTCTATAACTTCTCTTTGCAAAGCCACATGATTTTTTGGAATACTTTTGTTAAAAAATGGTATAATGACTCTCCCTCCATAAACATAATAACTGCACTATAATGAAAGTTTGTACACTATAGTTTCAGGCAAAGACACACTCACCAATTTACTTGAATAATGGTCTCTAGTCAGAGATTATCATACAGAACTAATTGGAACTACGCACCATGTTTGAATGAAGCCAAAGTGTTTTGTTTTGTATATGCAGACCAAGCAAGAGGAATAAAGCAGTAGCATCTTTCACACATCTTCCATCTATAGTTCATGTGTACTATTTCTACATGATCAAAGCACTCTGTTTAGGTTTTACTTTGCTCTCACATTTTTCTATGCTACAATTTTATTTTTAAAACCAGTTTCAGAGCAAGATAACCCTGAGTCCACATAAAAGTGAAAAAGATGGTACATAAAGCAGAATTCACCTTCCAAGGAAGGACTCCCTTGTTCCCCACTCTACCATCCATCATCCACTACTAAGTCTCTTCCCCTTTGGGCAAGAACAAGGGACTTTCATTATGTGCATATTTGCAAACTGATGTTTATTACTTACACAAACTTGTTTTCATTATTCAGTTGATTTGTTTTTATATCTGTAAAACATTTTTGGTTATTTGAGGTTGGATTAGAGCATAACACAATTTCCCAGTAAGATTGAGGTAAGTAGTTTTTTGTTTTGTTTTGTTTTGTTTTGTTTGTTTGTTTGTTTGTTTGTTTTTAATAAAACAGTACTTCATTAAGTGGCCAGGATTTCAGGAATAAATCAGTGTCTTTAAAGGAGGATGTAGAGAGTCTCTAAGGGTGTAGATTATGGCTAAGGCCACAATAGCACACCTTGATCTATACCTTTCAGTTTATGACTTTCCAGGGTCCAGCGTCTGTAGATACTACAGTGACTAACCCTCTTACTCTGATCTCTTACTGGAAGATTTAGATTTCATTTTTAAAAAAAGGAAAAAGAAACATCAATAATAAAAAATGCTGCAATGGAGATCCTTTTACACACATCTTGAAACACTTGTACAGGAATAGCTATAGGAGAAATTTCTGGGAGTGGAATTGCTGGGTCAAGGAGCGTTTGTATTTACAATGTGAAAGCAAATGCCAAATTGGCTTTCCATGATAATGCACCAATTTACACCGCTATTAGTATCAGACAAGAGTCCCTATACCCTTACCAACAGAAGACATAGCAAACACTTTTAGATGTGAAAAGAAGTCATTTGTCTGTTTTTATACACATTTCTTTAAATTATAGAGAAGCATAAGAGTTAAGAAGAACATTTTTCATGTGCTTATGGTTGTTTACAATTCTTTTTCTTTGATCTACCTCTTCCTGTCCTTTGCCTATTTTTTCATTAACTTGCTAGCCTTTCTTTTATTGAATTGTAAGACTTAATGTTTTAAAATAAGGGTAAGATACAATCACATTTTAGAAAGTTCTTTTGCTATATAACACCACCTTGATACTACAGTTTATCATTTGATTGATTAATGTAACCATATTTTAGTGATTTCTGAAGAATCTGAGCATGTATTTCTCTGAGACTCTCTGAAGGAGAAAAGTTACTATAAAATATAAATTTTATAAAAATCTCATAGGCTATGTCTCACTGAGGGAGAATTTTATTCTTTTTTTTTTTTTTTGAGAGTTAGGCTGCAAATAACAGTAACCAAGAAACTTGACAACAAAAAGAGCAGAGAAAATGTACCTTCTGAAAATTAAAAAAAAATTGATCTGTCAGACTATTTCAAAAGTAGAAAATAAAAGATATACAACCATTGTATTAATTTTCTAAAATACTGCTTTCATTCTCTCTGAAGGACAGAAACATTTCTTCACACTCTTTGGAGAATACACACTTGGCAACTGCTTGTTAATGAAGGCAACTCTTTTTCTGCATTGAACTTTCCATTTTCCTTTATATAGAATCTAAACTCCCTAGATGGGCGTTCATGCCCTTTAGAGTCCTGGTTTTGAGCTATATTTCTAGTATGATCAGTCCCTGTTCACAAATGTGAAGTGGCTACTCCATGCACAGTAGACATTACTCTTCTTGATCTTTTGTTGGCATGTTCCCTTGCCTTGGAGAATCCGTCATCCATGGCCCATCTGGCTCCAAAGGTCAACTAGGTCCTACTTCTCTTTGAAATTTTGGTTTCCTCACTCCCACAGAATTCTTTAGACCTCATCCTCCTCAGCTGTTTGCCTCTTCCTTAGGCTTTTGTTTAATTTTCTTTTTTTTTTTTTTTTTTGAGTGAGTTTTGTATCTCCAACTAGATTATAAGGCTTTTTAGGTCAAGAGTACTGTGGTAGATTTCTTATGGCCCCCTCCCCTCATAGGAACTATCATAATACTAAGCACTCACATATTTACTAACTGAACAACACAAATGGGATCTTGAGATGCTTTTAAGCTGTAATATGAGGTACTCCTCAAAACTTTCTACCACAAAACACTTGCTTCTGACCATTCCTTCTCTATTCAGACTGGAGACTCATATCTTCCACCTATGCCTTCATTGTTGGGGTTCTTTAACCATTCAGTCCTTGTTCTTCTGCTCTACTCATCTACTGGAAAAGTCTCATCTACTCTATATTGTCTGCCACCAGTGACTTAAGAGTGTAGCCTAAACAAACCCTAGAGCCAAACTCAGGCCCACCTGGCTGATATTCATATGCCTATCAGATATCTGCACCCAAATATCTCTGAGGTACCCAAACCTACCTAAAGTTGGACTCATTATCTCCCAGCCCTTCTCCTGTTCCTTTGTTCTCTATCTCCGCTGGCTGCCTGACCACCCTCCCAGTCATCCAAACTAGGAATCTAAGAGTCCTCCTTGATTCCTCCTTTACCCACATGCCACTCTCATAATCCAATCAATTACCAAGGCCTGAAGATTTGAACTCAAAAATGTAACTCCTTTCCACTCCAACTTTCAGTATCTTAGTTAAGGCTTGCATCATCTCTGGACAATTGTAGCTACTTCTTAACTAGTCTCTCTGACCTTAATCTCATGACCCTCAATTCTTTCCAGAATGATCAATTTTCCAACCTCAAAATAGTTCCCAAGCTCTTGGTTGCCTACAGGGTGAAGTCTCCAAGTCTCAGCCTGGTATATAAGGCCCATAGACCTCTGTCCCTGTCTATTTCTCTTTCTCTGTCTCTCACAACTCCCACTGAACACAGCAGCAACACAAAACTGATTATGGTACTTGCCAATCCACTCACCACCATACCCATCCTATATTCTTGCCTTGCCTCTTGTTCCAAATGTCTGCCTTGGCTCTAATGTCCTTCCATCTTCTCTTTACCTGGCCACCTCTGTCCATCCTTTAACACTGGACTCAGGGTGCCCTTCCCCAGGAAGCAAAACATCTCATGATATCTGATCTCTCCCATTTTGGTTCCCAACTCCCAGCTAAGCAATACCCCATCCAAATCATTTTAATTTCACATAGAATGCAATATTCTATTTATGATATTTTTTCTTTTATGTATCTGATTCCCACTTGATTGTGAGGTCCATGAGGACAGGGTTCAGATTTTAAGCATCTTTAGTTGAACACATATTAAGTACCCAGTTTGCTAAGTAAAAAACTTCAGTGTTTATTTCTCTTCAGTTTATAGACAATTGTAATGATACATAGATGAAAGTGTTCAGGATACTTTACAATCCACTTCTACTGCTTCATAAGAGATATGTCTTTGTGGGTTTATATGGGATAAAGCTTTCCAAAATTGGGATGAATTACATGATTCATTACATATACTTGATACTTGTTCATTTGTTCCTTTGCAACTTTTCCTGGCTAAACTTTAACACAATGTTAGAGTGGGAGAAGTGAACTCTATGCCTGTTATGACATGATTGTGGTATAGGTTAAATGTGTATGGCAATGAACTGCCTCATAAAACCAGATTTGTTTGGATGTTGCTTTGGGGATAAGACCACAAGTTGCCAAGTGATGAGGGTAACCACACGTAATCCTGAATAAATACAGTGGCTGTAAAGATGAAAAGGATTGTAAAACTGGAGTTGGAAGGAAATAGAAAATAAAACAAAGTTGCTTCATGTAACTGCTGTCATGGCTCTTGGGTCAGTATTTCTTATCCAATGGTGACTTTAGCATGAGAACAGAAACAAGAAAGAAAAAAAGGGCAATTTTATCTTGGTTTCTGGTTCTTAGTAAGGAAATATGATAAATTCAACTTAGCACATAGGAGGCAGTTTATCAGCAGTCTATCTCAAGTCACTCCGAGTGTGAATAGATTCCAGGGTAACCTGTTGCTCAGCTTTTGTCTGCTTCTGTCCCCTACTGGTTCATTTGAAATTATTGACACTCAACCCTGAACAGTTTTTGGCCTTTTGTGTAGAAAAAGGAAGACGATTTTCCCTAGAAATGAAAAAAGAGTATTTCTGTGTACAGGCCCTTGTATTTTAAAATTGGAATTTATGGAGTATATTTCATTCCTTTTGTAACTATTCAGTAACTACCCACTCCTAAAAGCCTAGGTTAACCTAAAAAGAACTATATTAACTATTACCTTACATAAACCTGGCCATGCCCTTAAAAAATATTGTGGCTTATTGATTCAGGTAGAATGATTAACACATTGATTTTATTACCTTCTTCCTGTCTAAATTACTAATAGTTTGTTATTCCGCTTGATCTTCCTTCCCTGTTAATCTTTGTGAGATTTGTGGTTTGTATTTGTTTTGTAGCCAGAATTTTCAAATAATGTAGTTTTCATTTTACATTAATTTGAAATGGAATGTTATTGGGTAAAATTCTCCTTAGGAGTATAATGAAAAGCACCCATTAATTTTCAGGGCAAGAGAGCTAATTACTCCCCTCCTCCTTAAGTCTGTATTAATTGCTAGTAACTTTTAATAGAACTGAGTGCATAAAGCTAATTTCGATTTCTTCTTTCCAATATACAGCATATCTGAAATGCTTAGCCAGAACATATTTATTCACTTATTATGTTTTAAAGGTTTGTTTATGTTGTAGCATGTAGCAGGACTTCATTTCTTTTTATTGCTGAATAATATTCTATTATATGGACATACCACACTTTATAAGAGAACTTTCTATTATTGATCCCTTTACTTAAATCTCACTGCAGTCAAAGAATATACTTTAAGTTTGACTCCTTTTAAATGTATTGAGACTTGTTTTATGGGCCATAATATGGTCTATCTTGGCAAATACTCTGTGTAAAGCTGATTGATTTTGTTGTTCAAGCCTACTAAATCCTTGATGATTTTTTATTTAGTTTTTAAAAATCAATTATTGAGAAAAGGGAATTGAAATCTCCAACAATAATTGTAGATTTGTCCATTTCCCTTTATAGTTCTATCATATTTATGTGATTTATTAGGTGTGTATACTTTCAAGACTGCTCTTGCTTCCTGATGAACCGATCCCTGTATCATTATGAAATAACCTTCTTTAACACTCGTAATATTCTTTGCTCTGCCATCTAATTTGTCTAGTAGTGATGTAGCCGTTTCAGCTTCTGTCAATTACTGTTATAGTATATTTTCTTCCATTCTTAGACTTTTCACTTATTTGTGTCTTTATGGTTAAAGTGTGTTTCTTGTAAATACCATGTAGTTGGGTCTTGCTTTTTATTAATCCAATTTGACAATTTCTACCTTTTAATTTGGGTATTCAAACTATTTATATTTAATGTGTTTATTGATATGGTTAGGTTAAACCTATCATCTTGCTATATGTTTTCTTTTTGTCCTATCTGTGATTTGTACTCTTTTTCCCTTTTTTCTAATTCCTTTTTTTAAATTGAATACTTTAAAAATTCTTTTTTATACCATTCATTGACTCATTAATTATAACCTTTTAAATTTTTATTTATTGCTTTAGGATAGATGCATCTTTAAACACAGTCCAACCTTCAAGTGATATTATACCACTTCGCATATAGTGAAAGAACCTTACAATAGCATTCTTCTATTTCTCCCCTCCCAATCTTTGTGCTGTTGTTATACATTTAATTTTTACATATATCATACAACCCATGTTGCATTGCTATTATTTTTATTTTAATAGTCAACTTTTTTTAAATTTAAATAACATAATAAAATTCTTATATATTTACCCAAGTAGCAATAATTTCTGGTGTTCTTCATTCCTTTGTCTAGATCCAGATTTTCATCTAGTATAATTTTCCTTCTGCCTAAAGGAATTTTTTTAACATTTCTTACAATGTGAGTCTAGGTGATAAATTCTTTCGGCTTTTATATATATATATATATATAAGTTTTTATTTCTCTTTGCCTTGAAAGTAAAGAATTCTAAAAAGTTTTTTTTTCTGTCTATATTTTAAAGATGTTGCTCCACTATTGTCTTAGTATCTTCTGGCTGCTATAACGAAAATACCACAGACTGGGTGGCTTAAACAACAAAAATTTATTTCTCATAGTTGTAGAGGCTGGGAAGTCCCAGATCATGGTGCTAGCAGATTCGGTGCCTGGTGATGTGTCTGACTTACCTCTTAGTTCATCTTTTTTTTGCTCATATGACAGAAGGAGCTAGGGATCTCTGGAGTCTCTTTTATACAGGCACTAATCTCATTCATGAGGGCTCCTCCCTCTTTATCTAATCACCTCTGAAAGGTCCCATCTGTTAATACCATCACCTTGGGGGTTTGAATTTCAAAATATGAATTTTGGAAGAACATAAACATTCATTCCATTGCAACTATCTTCACACTTACACCTTTCTTTTCAAACAGAAGGCTGTTATCATTCTTTGTTTTTCTATACATAATCTCTTTTTCCCTCGGTGAATTTTTAAGATTCTCTTTTTGTCACTGATTTCATGCAATTTACTTATGATGTACCTTAATTTAGTTTTCTTTGTGTTTTTCGTGCTTGGGGTTTGTTGAGTTTCTTGGATATCTGGGTTTATAGTTTTCACCAAATATGAGCAATTGTGTATTTGTAGGAATACAAAAATATCCAGTACTTGCCTCACTAGTAGGGAATAATTAGCCCTAGAACAATTAACCCTAGAATTGACTCTAGTCTCCCCCAAAATTTTAAAGATGTGAAGAGATTTAATGGTTTAAAGTAACCGAACTATGTCTCAGACCCTTTTGAGTACTTTGCTCAGTGCTCCATTAATCGTTTTTTCTAGTCTAGCAGGTGGAAACAGGCAATATCCCTGTACCTGAGTGAGCCCCAAGTACTGTTTTCCTCTTGCGTTTTGGATGGTTCTTTCCTCCTCAAGTCTCTGGTAGTTTTCTCACACGTGCATCAATCATTTCTGCTAAATATTCAAGGTAGTTCCTTTGTAATCTCTTGAGTTCTCTCTCTGTGCAGCTCTCTTTTCTCCAGTACTCTGTCCCCCCAACTCTAGCTGCTTTGACCTCCCTAGACTCTCAGCTTTGTCTGTTCAACTCAGGGATTCTGCCTCAGTGAGTTCCTGCTCTCTTCAACATGACCTGGAAACTCTCTCAAGGTAGTAAGCAAAGGGAATCACGATGAGCAAAAAGCGAGAAACCATCAAAGTTATTGCCTTCTCTTTTTAGTGAGAGCACCTTATCAAGATAGGTAAAGGGTCTTAAAGATCTTTGGCCTCATGGCTATGATTATTTTCCTATTTGAAGACATAAAACACCCAGGGCTGGTTCTCCAGTTGTTGGGTTTACTTCACTCTGTGCCACATGTACTCATCAGGTGTTGGGCAGAAGATGGCGCTGAATTAGAATAAATGTCTTTGCTGTAGCCAGTAACTTTCATAATAATCTTAACTTTTTTTATGAAAAAGCTACAAACTGCCTAAAGGGCAACCAATATGAATGACTGACCGATTCTCACCTTCTTGCCTGTCTAAATTAGTTTTAATATGTAGTTGTTTTGAATTTTAAATAGTATCTCCCCCAAATTTCATGGGACTCTCTAGGAAAGGGCACATCTATCTTCATTCCTGGGAAGTTATTAATGACCTTTTTCTTTTTCTCATGATACTCTTTTGGAGTTAGTCTCTGCTGGGTTGCTGGTTTGAAGGTAGGAGATAGGCTTCAGTGAGTTTGGAAGAGATATGGTGGGTCATCTTTGGGCTCTCCTGGGGGAATTATACTTTTTTAGAACCTCATTTTTAGGAGACTACAGAGATAAGCACAATAAGGTAGTGTTGATATTGCATTGGAAATAATTCACTACCTGCCGATAGGCTGACAGCTCACACTTCATCACTGTGTTTCAGCTGTAATCTGGAATCTAGGTCGTGGTGGAATATCAGTCCAGAGAAATACCCTACCTAGCCCCTGGGATTTTCCTGCCAACATGGCCCAATGGCACAAACACATTCTCAAGGTTACCAGCAGGGCTTTACTTATCTAAAGCTTATGAGGAAAAATGACTGGTGGCCTGGAATATGTGATCTGAAAAGGGAACGTAAAAGGAAATTTTAAATCTTATCTTCATTAACTTATATTACAATATCAGAGCCGTCAGAAGTTTATCTTTTGTGGATATTCCATTAGCAGTGGTGCCTAATACTTTGGCTTTATGTTTCCTTCTACTCTTATTCACTACCACTCATCCCAGAAAAAATTGTTACATTAAGGAATCCCTGTTTTCAAAGCTTCAAAAATTTTCTGCAATTTTCAAAGTCAAAATTTGAACATGGCCAGAGATTGCTAGCTTTGTAACTACCTTTGTGGTTAGATCTCTTACCTCCAAAACACCTGTCTCTCCAAAATATCTTTTCAATTCTTGCACTCAGAATCAAGAAGTGAGCATTTGGAAGATTAATAAGCAATGTTTACTCCCAAATATCTACATAGTTTACTTAAATTATTTGAGGGGATTATTGTTGATGGTTTCCTTGTTGATGCTGTGCAGAAGCTTTACACACACACTGGTATACTACTCAGCTATAAAAAAAGAAATATTGCCATTTGTGACACCATGGATGGATCTTGAGGGTGTTATGCTAAGTGAAATAAGTCAGACAGAAAAAGACAAAAACTGTATATGATTTCATTCATGTGTAGAATATAAAACAAAAAAAGTAACAAATGAAAAAACAAAACAAAAACAAACTCATAGATATAAAAGATTTGTGGTTATCAGAGGGGAAGATGAAATGGGTAAAGGGGGTCAAATACATGGTGATGAATGGAAACTAGACTTTGGGTGGTGAGCACAAAATGGAGTATACAGATATCAAATTACAACGTTGCACACCTAAAATTTACATAATGTAGTTAACCAATGTTCCCTTAATAAAAAATTAATTTAAAAAATTGGAAATGCCTAATACAGATTGAATTTGTACCAGTTTTCTGGAAGACAGAGATGGTGAAAGAAGGAAGAGGTGCCCCTCACAATGTGTCCTTTTCTAGATGTTCAGTCACCTTCTCCACTTCAATAACCCCTGCTGTTTGCTTTATGACTTAACAAACACATAAGGCCATTCTATTTACTGCCTTCAGAGGTTTGAGCTTTCCCTGTAGCTTTATCCCTGGAGGAAGTCCATAGATAAATTATTGTATGCAATTACATAAAATAAATTTAACTTGATAGGGTGGGTAGCAGGTAGGCTAGTCTTTCTGAGTGTTTCTATTGGATTAATCCCTGGTGAAGAAGGAAAATCACTGCATATAAATGAGATCTCACTGCTGTCTAAGTCTACTGATAAATTATACCATTTACTAGAAAGGATTTCTCAGTGCCCTCACCATTCCCCTCACACACTTATAAGAATAGCTATTCTCCATTCATTATGTACTAGATTTCATATGCAAGGAAGATGTTGGGCTGAGCTGGGGTTGTGGTGGGGGTTCTAGCTGATTGACTTACACTATAAACCTGGTTTGCCAGGTGGCCAGACAATCAACATTTTCAGGACACCAATCCGTCTGTGGCCTAAATCAGTGTTCTCAAACTTGGCTGCACATCAAAATCCTCTGGGGATCTTTCACTCCCAGGTGATTCCAAAGCACAGCCATGATTGAAAACCAGTGGCCTACATCAATACTTCTCAAATTTTTGCAAAGATGAATCCCCTGCTCTTGTTAAAATGAAGATTTAGGGTAGGGCCTGAGATTCTGCATGTGTTACAAACTCCCAGGCAAAGCCCACACTGCTGATCTAGGCCCATTTTGCGTAGCTCAGATACCTCTCAGTAGCATCGTAATTGAACTCAGTGATTTTCAAACCTTTTTCTTAAAGCTATGAAACCCTTTATTCAAATCCAATCTCACAGGAAAGCCCTGTATACAACACATAAAACTGGTGTGGTCCCCAGAGTGAAGGGCCAGAGCTCATCCACAAAGCTAATCAAACATAATCATAGCATGCACATTCCTTGTTAATGTACACACCGTGTACATTGGTATGTCCTTCTGCATGAAGTTAACTCTTTTTTGCAAGAGAATAGCTATAATTAGAGATTAATTGAATTTCTGGAAGAATTTTCAGGGTCCCTATTTGGGGAATGATTTTAGCCTCGTTTACATAGCCATAAATGGCTAGTTTCCCCACTGCCCAACCAAAACTTCAGGTATGTGCAAATCTGACTTTAGTTCATCTTTAAATTAATTCAGATGAGATGATGTCAGAACCTGACTGCCAAGGCTCAAAAACTAATTTAAACATATTGTGAAATTTGAACTGTTTAAAGTAACATCACCGTCATTACCCATTTTTGTTTTCTTTCTAAATTATATTACCAACTAATCTTATTCATTCATACATTTATCATCTTTCTGCTTCCATAAAAATGTAAGTTACATGAAGGCAAGGGCCTATTTTGTCTTGTCACTACCATAGTCCCACATTCAGAACAATGCCTCATATAGGTGTTTAATAAATATTTATGGAATGATTGCAGAAAGTCCACCCAAAATTACTGTTTCTTTTAAGCCAAACCAGACTGACCCAGACCAATGTGGTGTCCAAGTCAGCCTTACCACTGCCACTGCCACCACTCTGAGTTTCTATCCTTTCAGCCCTGTGGTTGTTGGCAGCTGAACTGTATAGACCTATAGCTTCAAAGACATGTATGAGCTGGCTATTTGAAGATGGAAGTCACTGGCATATACGTGGTAACTGAAGCAACAGGGATGGATAAAAATACCCAAGAGGAGAGCATGCAGAAAATGACCTAGGCTTGAGCTCACATGAACTCAGTATTTGAAGATTTGAAGAAAATGCCCAATATGCCTCACTCCCCTGCACACAAACCAGCACAACCAGACTACCACAAGTTTCTTCAACCATAACATGATTTCTAAATCCTCACTGTTCTAGAGAATACTTCGGCCATGTTTATTTGTCAGTTTATCAATGTCCTCTTAAAATTTTAATCATTTTGCTACCAAAGCAATTAAAGATAAAACAAATAACCCTACTGCTCCATTTTTTAACGTGTATCAATTATCATTTAAAAGAATTAATCTTCATTAAGTAATGGAAGAAAGGGTAAAAATCAAATATCAAGTCATTTACTTTTAAAGATTTCTCTATTGCTCTTCAGTTATTTTAACAAGAGATTTGTCATCTTACAGAAATGAGATAACTAATAGATTTTTAAAAGAGAGTAGACACGTAGAAATTAGAAAATCTTCCAAGATAATGGAAAAAATAGCTATGACAAATTTGAAAACTTACAGCACTTGATTTTGCTGACTATCAGAAATTCTAACTCCTAAACAGAAATATTTCCTGAGGTGGTGCCCCCGCCCCCCTGCCCCCAAAAAGAAAAAGAATGAAAAGCCTTGGCTAGTCATGAAAGAAATGAAAAACACTAAGATCAATGAGAGTGAAGTGTAAACTTACTTGTAAAACAGTCTTCTTCCTTAGTTTAATTGCTATTCTGTTAGATTAACTGTGTGCATCATCCAATAAGCCCCAAAGGGAAGCAAATCAAGTATAGTTAGAGGCAGGCAGCCTCTAAAATGGTCCCCAGTGATCCCAGCCTCCTGGTATTTATACCTTTGTGTAATCCTTTCCCCTTCTGCTTGGGTTAGACTTATTCACTGATTTCTAACAAATAGAATGTTACAGAAGTGATGGTATGTTACTTCTGAGGTTATTAAAAAGTGGATTCTGCCTTGAACATTCTCTCTTACTCCTTTCTCTCTTGGATTTTTCATCTTGTAGAAGCCAGCTGCCAAGCACCCCTCTGGAGGCATAGGATAGCCATATTAGAGAGGCCTATATGGTGAGGGACCAAGACCTGTCAACAATTACCTGAATGAGCTCAAAAGCTGATTTCCCTTCCCCAAGTTGAATCTTTGCAGGATATCACAGCACCAACTAATAGTTTAGCTGAAACTTCATGAGAGACCTTGAAAGCCAGAGGCACCCAGCTAAGCCACACCTGGATTCCTGATCCACAGAAACTGTTATAATAAATGTTTAATATTTTAATTGCTAAGTAATGGGGTAATTTGTTATAAAGCAATAGATAACTAATGTAGCTGTATTCGTAGAAGATATTATGCTGGCCTTTTCACAATCAACTGTATAAAACTGAATTATTCTAGGAGAAAGATTAGTATCTTGCACAATCTGCTATAGACATAGAAATTAATTGATGCTGCTTGAAGATAGACATTTTCTTATGCTTCTTCACATGTTCCATGGTCTAAATCCAGTACGTGTTCAATTAATCTGCTTTGAATTATATTACTCCATTTGAAACATCACACAATAGGTCAAAAAGATCCAGGAATAGATAAATGAACTCCTCCTAGCCCAGGAAGCTCTCTGTAACAAACAATACTGGGAAATAGGTCGAATATTATGTGCATACATTACCCAGTATTGTTTGTTGCAGAGAACTATCAGGGCTAGAAAGAGTTATGTGTTCTTGGATCCTTTTAGTATTTATCAGCCTATTTGTACAAAATTTGTGTTAGGAGTTTGATTAGGAGACAAAGGCCACCACTTTTCAAAAAAAAAAAATTCTGGGTATTCTGACTATAGGTCTAGATGAGACTCCAGGCCGGATCATATCAGTACTACTCAAAACATGTTGAATTATTTTATTTTGAGGACAATGGGAGAAACTATGACATATCCATGAGATAAAAAAAAAAAGTGATACATTAACTGGAATATAAGACATGAGGCAAAAAATAGAAGGCTGCAGAATTCTAGAGATAAAACAACAAATAGTTTGGGGGAAGATGGCAGACTAAGTAAAAGCAGGGTTCGGGTCTTCCTAGGTCTGCACTGAAATGACAACCAAATTATAAAATAATCAACGTGGAAAATCACCTGAAGTCCAGCTGACCTAAACACCTACATCTGGTAGTATAAAGGAGACATATCTAAGCTGCTAGGAGTGGCAAAGTCCTGAGTAGGGCTGAACTCACACCCACAGGTGGTGGAGGATCACTGGGAGGGAGAGTGAGGCTGCAGAGGCTCTCCTGAAGGAGAAGGGAGTCCTGACCTCATTCGGGAGCTCCCAGAACCATGGTCCCAGCCCAGGGAAGAGGAGATTGAATAACTCTGACTGTAAACACCAGAGAGGATTCTGGCCATCTGACTGAGATGGAAGGAAAGTGAAACCCTAGACACCCCTTTGAAGGACCCACACACAGGCGTTCTGATCTAGGTACACTCACCCGGGATACCAGCAGTGAGTCAGAGTCTCGCAAGGTATCCATGCCAAGAAATTCTGCATTCCCTGGCACCAGAATGAGGGCTGGAAGGACAGCCACTATTGTGCCTTAGTCTGGCCCCACTATCTGGCAATCTACAGACTGCAAAGCTTGACTGTGCAGACTCCTTCCACAGAGCCATTAGGATGTATTGGCCTGAGGGGATCAGCCCGCCCCACCCAACCTGTAGATCACCAGGGGCTTTTGTTGCTGGATGGCTACCACGCCCTGTGCCAAACATTCACAGCTGGCAGCCAGCTCTGTGAGCCACATTTCCTAGATAGTTTCAGGCAGGTCACTGCTGCCAACATGAATTTGGATGGATCTGTGGGATGGGTGGGCAAGTCCCAGACAGCAGCTGGTCTTTCTGTGATCTGGGACTTCTGTGTGAATGCATGAACAGTTACTGAAGTTTCAGCAAGACTGAGGCTGTATTGATCTGACTGTCAATGTCTCCCTGAGAACCTGCCTCACCCAACCCACAAATTGTTCCAGGCAGCCAATTGTCAGTGAGCCACCACCGCCCTGCCCATCCCCCACAGGTCTCACAAACCACACAGGAAATAAACTTTGGAGAGCACAGGGTGAACACTGCAGGGAAATCAGTTGCAGGCAGACCTCTGCTGCCTGCAAGAGTGGGAATATTGTGTCCAGGGAGAGCAAGGGTCTGTGGAACCGCCCCAGATGACAGCTGGTCTCACTGTGATCTGTGACTACAGCGGGAATGCCCGGGCACAGAAGTTGTAGCAAAATTGAGGCTGTATTGGCCAGACGGACCTTGTCTCCCTAAGATTCTGCTTTACCTAAGCTTCAAAGTGCCATTGACGAGCAACCTCTTGTGCCTTGCTTGGCTCTGGGGTTGAGCAGTTAGTGCAAGCAACAGACCTTGGCTAGTGCAGTGAGCGCATTTCGGGAAAAACAGTGTGTGCAGAACACTGCTGCCTGTACGAGCTGCAATATCTCTTAAGGGGAATACAGGGTCTGTGTTGGCCTGATAGCCCTTGTCTCCCTGAGCTCCTGCCCCATCCAATACACAAAGTGCCCACCTCACATAGATAGGCGGCTGCCCCTGCCCTGGGATGGCGCATTCAGGCCCAAGGTGGGCAACAGCTGACCGTCCTACGATTGGAAACTTGTACAGGGAGCCACAGAGATAGCACTGGCATGTACACTGAAACTGCAGTGACAGGGGAAATTTACTCAATAGACTCAGGAGACTCCCGGGGTCCTGTGCCACCCAACATGCATATCACCCAGAGGCTCATCTAGTTTTAGAGAATGAAAGGCAGTGTTAGGCCTTGAGGAGCATTGGTCTCTCTGCTAAACTGTTATAGGTCAGGGACAAGGGATAATCTACTGCTGCCTATAGCACTGTCTCTTTCACTTACCTATAGATCCAGCATAGGCAACAACCATCTGTGGAAAGCTTTGTAGTTCTCACAGGGTAGCCCTGAGCAATCAAAAGAAGCAGCTGACCTTGGCCTACAGGGGAGACCCTCCCAAGGGACCACAAAACCAACACATCCAGAGGCTGGCACCAGACCGCAATAGAGCAACTCCTGACTAGCGCTATTAGCAGTACACACAAAGGGTGGTTGCAACAAGTATACAAGCTTTTTAGGGCAAATCTCACTCAGTGGGGTCAGCTCCCACACAGCAACTCTTACCCTGTGGGTACAGCCAATTCCCACAGTCAGCCTGAGGGTTAATCCCATCCACCGATGTATTAAAAACAATAAAGGCTTGGCTACAACAGAAGATCACACACGACCCACACGAACATCATGTCCAGAGCCGCCGGCACAACGGATCAGGGAGTGTATGCCACTGGCCATACAGGCCACCTTCCACATTAGGCCATCTGGCCAAGGCTGAGAGATGAAACAAATATTCCTGACACATAGAAATGAACACAGAGAAGCTAATAAAATGAGAAAACAAAGAAACGTGCCACAAATGAAACAACAGGAGAAAACTCCAAAAAATAAGCTAAATGAAATGGAGGTAAGCAACCTAACAGAGACAAAGTTAAAATAATGGATGCTCAGCGAACTTATGGGAAGAATGGATGAGCACAATGAGAACATCAACAGAGAGATAAACATATAAAAGGGCATAGAAACCATAAAAAGGAAGCAAATAGAAATGAAGAATGTAATAACTGAAATGAAGAATACACTAGAAGGATTCAACAGTAGATTGGATGAAGCAGAAGATCAAATCGGCGAACTGAAAGACAAGGTAGCAGAATACACCCAATCAGAAAAACAAGAAGAAAATAGAATTTTAAAAAATGAGGATAGTTTAAGAGACTTCTGAGACAACATGAAGAATAACAATATCCGGATCATAGGAGTACCTGAAGGAGAAGAGAGAGAGCAAGGGATTGAGAATCTATTTGAAGAAATAATGACAGAAAACTTCCCTAACCTAGCAAAGGAAATAGACATACGAGTTCAGGAAGCACAAAGAGTTGCAAACAAGAGGAATTCAAACAGACCTACACCAAGACACATCATAATTAAAATGTCAAAGGTCAAAGACAAAGAGAGAATCTTAAAAGCAGCAAGTAGTTACTTAGAAGGATACTCCCATAAGACTGTCCATTGATATTTCAATAGAAACTTGGCAGGCCAGAATGGACTGGCAAGAAATATTCAAAGTTATGTAAAACAAGAATCTACAACCATGAATACTTTATCCAGCAAGGCTTTGGATTAAAATGGAAGGTGAGATAAAGAGCTTCCCAGACAAGGAAAAGCTTAAAGAATTCATCACCAACAAGCCAGTAGTACAAGAAATGTTAAAGAGACTTCTGTAAAAAGAGAAGGGGTAAAAAAGAAAATGAAAAAAAGAAAACAAATACAAATAATAAAATGAAGTAACTATGTACCTATCAGTAATCACTTTAAATGTAAATAGATTAAATGCTCCAATCAAAAGACATAAGGTAGCCAAATGGATAAGAAAACAAGGCCCATGCATATGCTGTCTACAAGAGACTCACTTCAGATCAAATGACACTCACAGACTAAAAGTAAAGGGATGAAAAAAGATATTTCACTCAAAAGGAAATAAAAAAAAAACCCAGGGTAGCAATACTTATATTAGCTGAAATAGATGTTAAAACAAAGGCTATAACAAGAGACAAAGAAAGGCATTACATAATGATAAAGAGATCGATAAATCAAGAGGACATAACCCTAGTAAACAAATACCTACCCAACATAGGAGCTCCTACATACATAAAACAATTATTGACTGACAGGAGATATTAATAGTAATACATGCATAGTAAGAAACTTTAATATGCCATTGACACCAATGGACAGATCTTTCAGACAAAAATATCAACATGGAAACAATGGGCCTAAAAGACACACTAGATTAGATGGATTTAATAGATATTTTCAGAGTATTTTACCCCAAGCAGCAAAATATACATTATTCTCAAGTGCACATAGAACATTTTCCAGGATAGACCACATGTTAGGACACAAAACAAGTCTCAATAAATTTAAGAAAACTGAAATCATATAAACCGTCTTCTATGATCACAATGGTATGAAACTAGAAATCAACTACAAGAAAAAAACTGGAAAATACACAAACACATGGAAGCTAAATAACATGCTACTAAACAATGAATGGGTTATTAAGGAGATCAAGGAAGAAATCAAAAGACACCTAGAGACAAATGAAAATGAAAAAACACAACTCAAAATCTATGGGACGCAGCGAAAGCAGTCCTAAGAGGGAAATTCATAGCATTACAGGCCTACCTCAAGAAACAAGAAAAAGCTCAAATAAACAATCTAACCTTACACTTAAAAGAACTAGAACAAGAACAGCAAACAAAGCCCAAAGTGAATAGAAAGAAGGAAATAATAAAGATAAGACGGAAACAAATGAAATAGAGTCTAGAAAAACAATTCGAAAGATTAATGAAACCCATAGCTGGTTTTTTGAAAGGATAAACAAAACTGACTGACCCTTAGCCAGATCCATGAAGGAAAAAAGAGAGAGGACTCAAATAAATAAAATCAGAAATGAAAGAGGAAAAATAACTACGGACTCCACAGAAATACAAAGGATCATAAGAAAATACTATGAGTAATTATATGCCAACAAATTGGACAATTTGGAACAAATGGACACATTTCTAGAAACATACAATTTTCCAAGACTGAGTCAAGAAGAAACAGAAAATCTGAACTGACCAATTAGCACCAATGAAACAGAATCAGTAATCAAAAACCTTCTAAAAAACAACAGTCCTGGACCAGATGGCTTCATAGGTGAACTTTACTAAACATGCAAAGAAGAATTATCACCTATTCTTCTCAAACTATTCCAAAAAATTCTAAAAGAGGAAAGGCTCCCTAACTCCTTTTATGAGATCACCATTACCTTGATTCCAAAATCAGGAAAACATTACAAAAAAAAAAAAAAAAAAAAAAAAAGAAAAGAAAGAAAAAAAAGAAAAGAAAGAAGGAAGGAAGGAAGACAACTATAGGCCGATATCTCTTATGAACATTGATGCAAAAAATCCTCAACAAAATATTAGCAAACAGGATTCAGCAACACATTAAAAATATCATACACCATGATCAAGTTGGATTTATTCCTGGGATGCAAGGTTAGTACGATACCTGCAAATCAATTAATGTGATACACCACATTAACAAATCAAAAGAATAAAACCATATGATTACAACAATAGATGCAGAAAAAGCATTTGACAAAATCCAGCATCCATTTATAAAAACTCTCAGCAAAGTGGGAATAGAGGGAACCTACCTCAATATAATAAAGACCATGTATATCAAACCCACAGCTAATATCATACTCAATAGGGAAAGACTAAAAATGTTTTCCTTAAGATCAGGACAACGACAAGGATGCCCACTCTCACCACTCCTCTTCAACATTGTATTGGAAGCCTTAGCCACAGCCATAAGAAAAGAAAGAGAAATAAAAGGTATTCGAATTAGTAAGGAAAAAGTAAGACTCTTGTTATTTGCCGATGACATGATACTATATATAAAGAACCCTAAAGATTCCACCCCAAAACTCTTAGAACTGGTCAATGAATTCAGTAAAGTAGCAGGTTACAAAATAAATATTCAGAAGTCAGTGGCATTTTTATACACCAGTGATGAACTTTCAGAAAGAGAAATTAAGAAAACAATCCCATTTATGACTGTGTCGAAAACTATGAAATACCTGGGAATCAAATTAAGCAAGAAGGTAGAAGACCTATTTTCAAGAAATTATAAGTTATTTGAAAAAGAAATTGAAGAAGATACAAATGAATGGAAGCATATACCATGTTCATGGGTAGGAAGAATCAACATCATTAAAATGCCCATACTACCCAAAGCAATCTATAGATTCAATTCAATCCCTATCAAAATACCAATGGCATTTTTCAGAGAGCTAGTACAAATAATTCTAAAATTTATATGGAGCCATAAAAAAAACCTGAATAACCATGGTAATCTTGAGAAAGAAGAACAAAGTTGGAGGTATCGCACTACTTACTACTTGATATCAAACTATATGACAAGGGTACAGTAGTCAAAACAGCATGGTACTGGCAAAAAAAACAGATATATTGATCAATGAACAGAGTAGAGAGCCCAGAAATAAATCCATGCCTATATGCTCACTTAATATATGACAAAGGAGGTAAGAATATACATAGAAGTAAAGACAGTCCCTTCGATAAATGGTGTTGGGAAAATTGAATAGATACATACAAAAAAAAAAGAAGAAGAAGAAGAAGCTGGACCACCTTCTTACACCATATACAAGAATAGACTCAAAATAGATTAAAGACTTAAATATAAGACCCCAAACCGTAAAACTTCTAGAAGAAAACATAGGCAATAAACTCTCTGATATTAGTAACAGGAATTTCTTTTCAAATATACCTTCTCGGGCAAGGGAAACAAAAGAAAAAAATAAAAAAATGGGACTACATCAAACTAAAAAGTTTTTGTACAGCAAAGGAAACCATCAATAAAACAAAAAGACAACCGACTGTTTGAGAGAAGATATTTGCTAACGATACATCTGATAAGGGGTTGATATTCAAAATATATAAAGAACTTATACAAGTCAACAACAAAAAAACACAAACAATCCAATTAAAAAATGGGCAGAAGACCTGAACAGATACTTCTCCAAAGAAGAAATACAGATGGCTAATAGACATATGAAAAGATGCTCAATGTCGCTAACCATCAGAGAAATGCAAATTAAAACCACAATGAGATATCACCTCACACCTGTCAGAATGGCTATCATCAATAAACCAAAAAACAAGTGTTGGGGAGGATGCGGAGAAAAGGGAACCCTCATACATTGTTGGTGGGATTGCAAATTGGTACAGCTGCTGTGGAAAACAGTATGGAAATTTCTCAAAAAATTAAAAATGGATATACCTTTTGACCCCGCAATTGCACTTCTGGGTTTTTATCCAAAGAAAACCAAAACAATAATTCATAAAAATCTATGTACTCCAATATTCATGGCAGCACAATTTCAATAGCCAAGATATGGAAGCAACCTAAATGCCCATTAATAGATGATTGGATAATGAATTTATGGCTCGTATATACAATGGAATATTATTCAGCCATTAAAAAAAAATGAAATCTTCCCATTTGCAGCCACATGGAAGGACATAGAGGTTATTATGCTGAGTGAAATAAGTCAGACCGAGAAAGATAAATATCATATGATTTCACTTATATGTGGAATCTAAGGAACAAAAAGAACATACTAATTAAAAACTGACTCACAAATATAGAGGACAATTTGTTGATGGACAAGGGTGGAGTGGGAGAATGTGGTAAAGGGTTAAAGAAGTACAAATTAGTAGTTGATAGATGGTCAGGGGATGGGGAGCACAGCATAGAGAATGCAGTTAGCATTAATGCGTTGGCTGGGTGGGAGGCCACGGGGGAGAGTGAGCGATTAGAGTTAGAGGGATTGTTTTATGGACTGTATAGGTGTCTAACCAATGTATGTATACTTGAAACTAATGAAAAAATGAAAAAAGAAAAAAAGAAATATGACTCCAAGTAAATAAAGAAAAACAAATTAGGACTTGAGGAACAACTAAAATAAACTAAGATATATGTTCCTAAGGCCAGGTAAACTTTTGGCACACAGTTTAAGGACATGGAAATGATGCATTCATTATTCATAAAGCAATTTAAGAATCTAAAAAGTTCTTAGTTAGGTACCAGTCATTTGGGAGATATAAAGGCAGTATTGACATTGTTCCTGCTCTCAAGAAAACTGCTGGACGTGGTTCCATAGTGTAGCGGTTAGCCCGTCTGCTTTACATGCAGAAGGTCCTGGGTTTGTGCCCCAATGAAGCCATGGTCCATGGTCTATGGCCCTCCCACCCTGAACAAGTATGATGTCTGATCTCAGAAGCTAAGCAGGGTTGGGACTGGTTAGTACTTGGATAAGAGACCACCTAGGAAGACCAGGTGCTGTAGGCATTAATAATAATAATAATAATAATATTATTATTATTATAAAATAAATTTAAAAATAAAAAGAAAACTACCAAAAAATCCTAACCAACTGCAAGTGAAATTACTTACACATGAAATAATTAGAAAACAAAAAAGCAACATGTAACATATTGCAAATAATAGAATTTAGATCCTGGCAACATGGCAATCTGAAAAAATATGAAGCCACACACACTGGGCAGAACCTCAAATACAGGATAAAATTATGTTTAAGAATTAAATATATATCTAAAGACCAAAAGATGAATTTCCAAGAGACAGAAACAAAGAAACTTAAAGCTAGAGCAATAGGCTCATGAGCTGTGTTTCATCAATGACCAGGAGATGGAGGGCACAGTGGGATTGTGAACCTACTATACTCCTCAATGCATTTATATTTTAACCCCTGTAAGGAATAAAGAGACATATCCTTGGGCCCATTTGAGCAATGAGCTGTATCTCATGACCCTGCATAAATCCAGTGAAAGGAGGAACAGAAATAACCCTGCAGAAATAACAAACCACATCAGGTGTGGAGTCAAAATTTATACTGAGAATCTAATATAAAATCTGGTTCAGGATCATCAAAACTCCTAGAGTACCTGGATAAACAAATGCAAAATCTCTCCGCAGGAATAATCCCATAAGCCAGATTGCAAGGTACTACCAGAGAGAAACCAATCCACTTTCTAAATGTAATATGGTATTCTGGATTGCATCCTTGAACAGGAAAAAGAGACATTGGAGGAAAAACCGGTGAAATCTGAATAAAGTCTAGAGTTTAGTTAATAGTCATGTACGAGTATTGTTTCTTAGTTTTGACAAATGTGCAAAGTCAATGTAAGGTGTTAACATTAGGGGGACTGGTAGAAAATCTCTGTATTATTTTGCAACTTTTCCATAAATCTATACTTATTCCAAAATAAAAAAAAAAGTTTATGTAAAAAACTCCTCACTGAAGAAAAACTTATAAAATTTAAAAACACAAGGAAACAATCTACCATGAGCTATAGTCAGTAAACACAACATACAAGAAGATTAGCACTCACAAACTTTAGATATTAGAATATTTGAAAGAAAAGGTAAACATAATTTAGGATTTTTAGACAAAGGATGTAAAGTCAGTGAAAGAAGAGACCACTACAAAAAGGTACAGAGGGTTTAAATAGATAGATAGATAGATAGATAGATAGATAGATAGATAGATAGATAGATAGATAGATAGATGGATGGATGGATGATTGATTGATGGATGGATGGATGGATGGATGGATGGATGGATGGATGGATGGATGGATAATTTTCTGAACGTTAAAACAAATTAGGTAAATTTGAGAGAACTGGAAGATATAACTGAGGAAATTATCCAGGATGCTCTACAAGAAATAAAGACATGGGAAAAAATGAAAGACTTTAAGAGACATAGAAGATAGAATTAGAAAGTCCATCATATATTGAAGAGGAGCATCAAAGGCAAAGAGAAAGTCTTAAAGGCATCTAGGGAGAAATGATGTGACTAGGGAGAATTGATTACCTAGAAATGAACAATTAGACTTATTATTAATAATAGTATAAAAATATCTTCAACTACAAATCTAGAATTTTATCCCCAGTTAAACTATCATTCAAGAGGGAGAATGACATGAATTTTCAGACAAAGACTGATATTATTTACTGCATATAAACCCCTTGATAAAGTAATAAACAAAATATGTACTTCAACAAAAACAAAATTGATCCCAGAAGGATTAAGATGCAAGATGCAATGGTTAAAGCAAAACAAAAACAAGTATGTACACATGTAGGCAAGTCTAAATAAACTCTAAAAACACTAGCAGTGATGATTCATTTGGGGAAACAATAGAAATAAAGTGTTAGGCAACAAAAACATGCAAGTGAGAAGTGACTGGAATTAAAACATTCCAAGGTCTTTGTGTTATTTTAGAGGAAAACGAGCATTCTGATTAACTTTACATTTTAAGTATGCTTGTTAAGAAATTAATATTAACCTCTAAAAGAATGAAATATAATGTATAATTTCCAAGAGAAGGCAAGGAAGAAGAAAAATAAGAAATGAATATTAGACAGGAAAAATAATATGGGAGAAACAAAACCAAATATAGCAGTGATAACAATACCTAATTGAATTAATCTTTTGCAGACAAGGCTTCTCCAGATTGAGCTAAAAAAGAAAACAAAATGCAGTCATATGCTATATAAGAGACATACCTAAAATATTATACAGAAAGGCTAAACACAGAGGGATATAGAGCAATACCCTTGGCAAATATTCATCAAATGTAATATAAGATGAAATGAACTTTAAAAGAAAAATCATAATTAGGATAAAGAGGGTCAGTCCATAATGATAAAGAAAATAATTCATCAATGACACATAATCTTGAACTTGCATGTCCCTAAAAATATAACTTTAAAATATATAAGGCAAAAACTGGCGAATACCACAGTCATAGTGGGAGATTTTAATGCATTATTCTTAGATCCTGATAGATCAAACAAACAAAATATTCATAACACAGATGACTTGAATAATCTTCACAAAATTTGCTATTTAGATATATTTACAAGCTTGTTCTAACCCCACAGCCTATAATTAGATAAAGCACATACGTTTTTAAGTACATACAGAACTAATACTGCCCACATACTAGAGCTTAAAGCAAGCCTCAACAAATACAAATCTTTATCTTACAAAACAACTTTTTTGAACAAAAGGACAGCCTCAAACTACACATTGGAAACAAAAACAAAAACAAAAACAATTTCTAATTTATGGTTCAAAGCATAAATCCTATTGGAAACTGCAAAATGTCTAAAACTGAAAGACAATAAAAATTGTAAATCAAAACTGAAATGCAACTGAAGGAGCACTTAGAAAAAAATTTACAGCCTTTCATGATCACATTAGAAAAGATAGTTAAAAATATTAATAAGAATGCAAATTCTTAATAATAGTATTAAAATACCTCAACTGCAAATCTAGAATTTTATCTCCAGTTAAAGGAAAACCAAAGAAAGTAGAAGAAAGAAAAGAGCAGAAATTAATGAAATAGAAAACAAACAATAGAGAGGATCAAACCAAAGGGCCAGTTTTTGGAAAGACATAAAATAGACAAATTTCTGGCATAATCGAAGAAAAAAATCAAATAATATTTGAAATGAAAAAGGTAACAAATCTAGATATAGTTAAGATTTCAAAGATAAGACATTACTATAACTTTATAAATTTGATAGACGAAATGGACAATGTTCTAGGAAATAACTGATCTAAAATGTGGGGCACAGAGAGAAATGGTTATGCTCAATTAGGACTAGAGTCATCAGGAAGAATATCACAGAAGAGATAGTCTTTGAAGATAGGACACCTTGGGAAAGGCATGCCAAACAGAAAAAATGAGAGGAAAAGCATGGAGGTAGAAACAAGCATATATTAAGCAGAGTAAAATAATCTCAAGTAAATGGGATAGAAGCATTGCATAAGTTGAAAACAGTAAGCTGAATTCTGATTCTAGAGGTGCCTATCCTAGCTGCCTATTAAAATCACCTGTGAGCTTTAAAAAATACTTAATGGCCAGGTTAAAAACTAAGAAATCAATCTCTGGGGTAATCTATGATTATAATCTCAAATACCTTTCAACTTAAGTTTTGTCCAGAGGCTTTTATCACTGTTAAATGTGTGCAAACAATAAGAATAAAATCTTTTTTGTGTATTTTCTGTTATTTTAATCATAATGTATTCCTTAGACTGTCCCAGCATATTTTAATGACATGCTTAAATTATTTCCTCTTCATACACTCAAATCTGTATATAGTTAGGGAACATAAACTAATTATATTAGAATGAGCGCAACACAAAAGGTAAACATTATTCTAAAATCAATCCACAAATAATGAAGGCACTATAGAATCAAATATTGCTCTTGCTAGGAAGAAAGGACTTTTGATATTTTATATTATCTATGTCACTGCTTTCACTTCTCCCTAGAAATATGGTTAATTAAGAACTGACTGGAGCAGAAGAATATTGTTAAAATGTCCATACTACCCAAAGCCATCTGTATATTCAATTGACAGAAACCAGTCACAGTGAGGGATGCAATCCTACTTGGGATAGCAGTCCCTATCAAGATTCCAATGTCATTTCTCACAGAAATAGAAAAGGCAATCCTAAATTTTATATGGAACTGCAAAAGACCCCAAATAGCCAAAGACATCCTGAGAAGGAACAATAAAGCTGGAGGTATCATAATTCCTGATTTCAAACAATATTACAAAGCTATTCTAATCAAAACAGTACAATATTGACATAAAACCAAACACATAAACCCAAGGATAGAATCAAGAGCACAGAAATAAATTTTCACATACATGGTTAACTAATTTTTAACAAGGGAGTCAAGAATACTCAATGAGGAAAGAAAAGTCTCTTCAATAAATGGTGTTGAGAAAACTGGATACACGTGCAGAAGAATGAAACCAGACCCTCAAATGATTAAAGACTTAAACATAAGACTGGATATTATAAAACTTATAGAAGAAAACATGGAAAAGCTCTTTGACATTGGTCTTGGCAATAATTTTTTTGGATATGACATCAAAAGCACAAAAAACAAAAACAGAAATAAATAAGTGGGACTATATTAAAATAAAAGTTACTGCACAGCAACAGAAATGAAAAGACAACCTATAGATTGGGAGAAAATATTTGTAAACACTTTATCTGATAAGAGGTTAATATCAAAAGATATAAGGAATTCCTACAAGTCAATAGCGAAAAATGAAAATTCAAGCTGTACACTTGCATTCTGTGCAATTTACCACATGCAAATGTTATACCTCAAAAAAAAAGGTATTTCAATTTTTGTCTTTTTCATTTCCTTTGAAGGAGGAATGTAAATTATACACAAGTCATTCCAGGTTGAAACATAAATACTTTACATTTTTAAAGTCAAATCAACCTTGGTCCAAATGTTTCTCATTGAAATTATATAATGGTGAGATCTGAATACAGTTTAGAAAGTGTATAGATTTCTTGCTAACCAAAGTATACCAGTATTAGTAGTAGTATTCTAATGAATACATAGTTTCCAAAAGGGTGAACCATGAGTTGGACTATTTAGGATTTTACAGAAAAGCTTCATTTCAATATATAATAAAATAGAAATTTAAAAATGAAACTTCGAAAAGTGTTAAGCTACCTATGTTTCCATAGAAGAGAGCTCCTTAATTCTCTAAAAATGTTGACTTTTTTTTAACCAGGTTTTTAAAGGATAATTCGTTAAGAAGGGAAAAAAATATAGATCATGGTAATATCTATTGTACTTATTGATGAAATGCTCTTTAAATCAAGGATTCCATACTTAGTTTGAACCAGGGCATTGGGACCACTAAATGGTATGGTATAATGACATCTCTTCTCTAGATCGAGTATATTCAATCCAGAGAAGAAAGAAGGAAAGAATATATGCTCATTAGAAATGATGAAGGAAAGATGTTCATTTCCTTTTTTTTTTTTTAAAAAAATGACATCTAAATTTTTAAAAAGTCTGCTGAAATCTTTCTGCCTCTAGCCTGAAGTAACATGAAGGTTCTATTTTTGCAGCCAACAATATATCCTGTTCATGATAAATGATTCGAGTTTCTGAAATTTCCATAAAAATCTCTAACCCTTCAGCTTTTATGGAACCCAAGGCTATTTTGGAGGGGAGAGGTGGGAATGTGTATGGAAGGGTGTGTCAGTGTGTAAGTTGGTCTACCTCCAATCCCTTGTGAAACAGAATGGAATAGAAATATGTGTTTAAAAACTTATGCAATAATCACAAAACAAAAACAGGACACAACTATTTGTAATGACTCTATTTATTAATACATGTATCACAAATGTTCACAATATCAATGCATTCTTGTTGGCATGCTAGACAGAGGCATTATTTTTAAGATCTTTGAAAAATATTTTGACTTCTGTTCTCCCTTCATACTCATTTTTAAATTGATTTGATGACGTCCTCGATGTCTATAATGTCAATGCAAAGAAAAAATACAGAAAGAAGTAAAATAACACAATAGCAATTAATTGGGGAAAACAAGGTAATATTATTTCCTTCATGGGAAGCAACAATACAGTTTTGTAATAGGATTATACAGGTTTCAATTGAGAGGCATAGATGCACTAAACTGGCTATATGTACCCAGGCATATAATAATAATGATCAAAGAGGCCACCTAAAACTCAATTTCCTTCATGCATCACACATGCTTTTTTCTCCTCATGAACAATTACTGATGTACCTCTTTACATGTGCTAGGCAGCCTGGAGAAGGCAGGAAAAGAGCCATAGTAAAAGGAAACCCAAACAGAAGAAGATTAAGTCAAAAGAACAGATAGCTGTTTATCTATATCAAGGGATGTGGCATTTATCAATCATGATGAAGGGCTAATAGGAGCCTCCTACACTACATGCAGGGCCTAGTGGGGCCAGTGATGGTGTGACAACCAGTCACCTACGATGAGCTGCAGTTGGACCAAGTACAGATGGAAGAGCCTCAGGCGGGGTCCACTAGGACTAGATGCAGAGAACCTGGCTACAGTCTGCACAACAGGGCTTCACAAAATGGAACACTACACATGATTTGGGCTGAAAGGTGGGGCAGAGACTGTGTGGGAGTATCAGTTGCACATGGAGTAGGGGATTAGGGAGAGCAGGGCAGGTATAATATATACTGTGCTCTAACATTCTTTGGAAGTCTTTCAAGGATTGCTGCAGTTCTTTTTTAAATCAGGTTTCTTATTCCGTCGTTCTTGAAAGACTAAGAGAGAGATTAAAACATGTGAGTGACCATTAATAAGGACTTAAAATAAGGTAACAACCTGAAAAGAACATTTATACATTTTCCACAATAGCAATGATCACATTTCTTCCCCAGCTCCACAGAAATAGGGTTTTGGCACATGGACAAGGGCCGCTAAGATCAAGTAATTAAGTGGCTGGGCAGTACTCGTTCCCATTTGAAGGGTAGTATGTGTCCCAAAGGGAGAAATTTGAAATTAAACAGTTCCTACCACCACTCACCTTCTCCTTACACCATCTCATACTGGTTGGCCGTGATGAACCGGGACAGACAGCAGGCCAGCAGCATGCCAATCAGCTGTTGCCAGGGGAAAAAATGAGAACAGCAATCTTGAATCACTGAACTACACCCTGCTTTGACTCCTCAAATATAATTTTTAACAACTAGGGTTTTTGTACACAAATATAGAAAGGACAGGAGAAAAATATCAAACCTGATTTCAATAGTGTAATCTAAAACTTAGTAAGCCTAACTACCAGTGGAAGACAACTGGAGGTTCTCAAATTGGTCATAAACTTCTAGCTCACTCTGGCCATTTAAAAACAACTTTTAACACATAAGTAGTAGTAAAATGTGTTCATATGCTATGAGAATAATGAAAATATTAAGTACCACAAAATTATCAAGATTTTTTTAGATGTAAAAATTCAATCCAAAACATAAGCACATGTATTTGGGAAGATATCCCAACATAGATACTCCAGCCATACTCAGCTGACCAAATAACAGTTCTTTCTTTAAGACAACAAGACACTATTCTTAAGTTTGGCGGTGAAGAAGTTATGGTCATAGCTTGTGAGAGGTTAGGTGGGAGGACAGAGGGTTTTTTTTTTTTTTAATTTATTTATTTTATTAAGTTTCAAGTATGCAGTACATTGGTTAGACATCCATACAGTTCATAAAATGATCCCCCCAGTCACTCCCTCCCTCTCCAGACCTTCCACCTAGGCCAACGTATTAATGCTAACTGCATTCCCTATGCCATGCTCCCCATCCCCATGACCATCCATCAGCTACTTATTTGTACTTCTTTAGCCCTTCACCCCATTCTCCCATTCTCTCAGCCTCCCAAACCCCCCTCCCTCTGTCCGACACCAAATTGTCCACTATATTTGTGAGTCTGTTTTTGATCAGTTTGTTCTTTTTATTCCTTACATTCCATATATAAGTGAAATCATATAGTATTTATCTTTCTCTGTCTGACTTAAATACCTGCTAGGTCTATCAATGCAATATTTTTTTCTATCTCCTTTCTTTTCATATGTAGGGGTCTTGTTTTCTTATCCTCTCAGCCACTCTGTCTTTTGGTTGGAGCACTTAATTCTTTTCCACTTAAGGTACTTATTGATAGGAATGTAGTTGTTACATTTTTTATTCCTGTTTTGATACATGTTTTTTCTTCTTAAAGAAGTCCCTCCAACATTTCCTGTAATACTAGCTTGGTGCAGACAAATTCCTTTAGCTTATTTTTGTCTGGGAAGCTCTTTATCTGTCCTTCAACTCTAAATGATAGCTTTGCTGGGTAAAGTATTCTTGTTTGTAGATCCTGGGTCTTTATCCTGTCAAATACTTTTTGCCAAGCCCTTCTGTCCTGCATAGTTTCTTTTGAGAAATCAGCTGCCAGTCTTATGGGTGTTTCCTTATAGGTAATTATTTGTTTTTCTCTTGCTGCTTTTAATATTCTTTCTTTGTATTTAACCTTTGGCATTTTAATTATGATGTATCTTGGTGTGGGCCTCTTTGGATACCTGATATTTGGAATTGTCTGAGCTTCCTGGGGTTTTATGTCCATTTCCTTCACCAGGTTAAGGAAGTTTTCCATCATTATTTCTTCAAACAGAAGAAATATGCTAATTGGAAGGATATTTGGACCCTTAATAGTATCCCATATCCTCCTTAAATTATTTTTATAGTGTTGGCCTCTTTTTTCTTACCATTCTGATTGAGTGTCCTTAGCTTTCCTGTCCTCTAGATAGAGCATTTAATCCTTTTCTTTATTCACTTTGTTTATTCCATTTAATGTACTTCTCATCTCAGATAATGTGTTCTTCATTTCAGACTGGTTCCTTTTTATAATTTCCATTTCCATTTTTGTTTTTTATCTCTTTGTTGAAGTTCTCTACACTTCCCAAAAGATCATTGAGCATCTTTATAACCAGTGTTTTGAACTCTGAATCTGTTAGATTACTTGACTCCATTATATCTGGTTCTCTGTTCCGTTCTCTCATATGGTTTCTGCTTCTTTGTCTTCCCATTTTGGCTGCCTTGCCATGTCTGTTTCTATGTACTAAGCAAAACTCCTATGTCTCCCAGTCTTATTAGTATGGATTTGTGAAGTAAGTATCCAGTGGCACAGTCCTGAGAGGGGTTCAGCTGCAGGCGAAATTTAGCACAAACCTCTACCCCTTCGGGGCCACCTGTCAAGATTCAGCAAGCAATTCACAGATACTATGCTTATAGTTGCCTCAAAAGGCTACACCAGAAACCGAAGCCAGCTGCCTCTAGTATGAGTCTAGGCACTGCACAGCAAGGAGATCCTGACTCACTGAAGATATACCTGGATGTGGCTTAGGTGAAGTCGCGAGTTGGGGGAGGCAGAATTTCAGGGAATCCTCTGGGCAGAGCGACCTCTGTTATCCAGTTTGATGATGTCACAGCTATGGCAGCGCTGTGTCCCCGCACTGGGAGGGGACAGGGCTCAACAGGGAACAATGGATACCGTCGGCACTTCTGTACAGAGCAAGTCTCCCTTAGGCCCTCGCTCCGACAATGTCTCCCTCTAAGTCCCTGGTGCCCCCTGCGCACAGCCTAATCAGCACTGGTACTCAGAGCGAGCGGGTCCGTCACCACAAAAATCTGCTCGCAGATGCAGCCCCTTTAAGAAGCTTCTGCTGCTGCCGCAGCCTCCATCTCAGCCACTCAGGACCAGACAGGCCCGCGTCCTCATCCCGTCCTACCTTCTGCCATTGCAGGGTGATTTCCTGGACTTCTCCCTAGTTGTATGGCTTGTTCATCTAGATCCCACACGATTTTTCCTTGCTGCTGCTCCTTATTACTGTCACAACTTTGATTTGGTCGCCAGAAGGATGAACAGAGCCTCTATCATATACACCATTTTCTTTCTCCGAGAGAGGGTTTTTTAAAATTTCTCTGTCTCTCATCTATGTAGATGGGCCCATCTACTTCCAAGGCCCACCTTCTAGTTTTTCAGGAGCCCCAGTACAACCTATAACAGGATATCTCCACCTCCTCAGAAGACCTTAATCCTCTACCTATGTTTGTACCTTGACTCAACCTGTAGCATAGGTAGATCTGATAAAAGATAAAAGATCTGATAGGTAGATCTGGACACCATCAGGACATCCTTAAGAACATCTGTTCTGCTCACTGGAGACCAAAATTCTCTTTCCTAACTCTGGAGGTTCAGCATTCTCTGGATATGAGCTTGATTGTGCACTTGAGTCTGGAGGTCTGCAGCTTTTCTTTGCCAAATAGAATCCCTTCTCCTTAAGCAATTAGCTATGTTCTATTGGATCAGAGGTGAGAATGACCTTTAGAGAATATCTGGTACAGTGTCACTCCAAATGTGGCCCCCAAATCAGCAGCATCAGCATTACCTGGACAATGTTGGAAATGCTAATTCTCAGGCCCCACCCCAGGCCTGCTGGATCAGACACTCAGGGGTGGGGGACAGGGACAGCAAATGGTGCTTTAACAAGCCTTTTAGGTGAGAGAACCACTCATCTAGTCACCTTTATCTCACAGGTGAAATCTCTGCAGCCCTACTGGGACCCACTGTTGGTCAGGGCAACACATAAACTGCGTTTTCCTGGCTCTCCACCCACCCAGGCAGGTTCCAGTCCACCTGTCTACTTTTATTGCTGAAGTCTCTCATTCTTATCTTCCTTTTTAAAATTAAAATTGTGCTGTGAAATATGCAAACTACAACTTCTGTGGGGTAAGGAAAAATCACTACCTATTGGTTTTGCCCTATCCTCTACCAAGGCTCTGGCCAACATCATTTTGTGCCATGAAATACATAGTGTCATGCATGTACCACCAAATGGCCAAAGGAACCATGGCTGTGACCTCCAGAATACTGTGCCAAATGAGAAACTAAAATGCCCTCTATGAGTGCAAGGAGTTTGAACCTTATACCTTGTCCTTTGTTCATTAGACCTGCCATTTTCTAGGACAGATATATACATTAGAACACACTTGATACTCTCAAAAGCCAGATTCCAGGCAAGAAACAAAGAAGTATTAGAGGTGCATAGCACATTTGGGTATATCAAGTTATCCTTACTATATCCCTGTGCACTGGACATACTCTTTCGCACAGAAGCAATAACTCTTCAATATATAAGTAAAAATAAAAGCTATTTGCTTTTAAATTTACTATATTTTGTATTTATGGGGCAAGAACATTCCTTCTTCTGTTTGCCCATGGAAAAAGACAGATTTTTTAAAATCATTTTTAACATCTACTAAGAAATTTGTTTCCCTAAAAAAATGTCCTAGACTGAGGCACATACACATACAAGCTATGTGAAAACAGTATTTTACATACATTGGCTTTTATTTTAGTTAATTCTAGTACAAGAAAAACTAGGACTTGGGATATGTAGGTATTTTGAATTATTCGCAGGGCTACTGATTTCAAATTTGTTATAGTATTTTCATCATATTTGAGAGAAAACTTTGATTTCTAATTTCCAGAGGTACCAAGTAAGGGAAAGTGGGGGGAGACTGGAAGCATTCTATACTTAATACTTATTATTACCAGATTATTTCCAAGTACATAACAAAAAGCTTGTTCAGCCTAAAGACATGTCCTCTTTCTCAGTCTGAGGCAGTACAAAACACTGGTTTGCCAGTAGACCCAATTAATCTACAGACAGAAAGATTCATCTTTACATAAAAGAAGCCTTTAATTAGGTTAAATATATGTAAAAAGTGCCTCAAAGAGCAGAGGTAGCCTCTGAAGGATTCCAGATTGCCCTCCAGAAGCACACTGCCGTTATGTATTAAGGCTGCAGTATGTGGACATTTGGACACACTTCTGCTTTAAACCCCAGAGGGAGACTGGAAAAGGAGAGCTTGTCTCCTATGCTGAAAAACCCTCAAGACTGAGACCTCAGAGTTACCACTCACCCTTCCCCCGGCTAGTGAAATGCCTAATCCTGTACAGCCTAGGAGGTTTTAGATCAGATTATTTATATTTGTCTAAGACTTTGTAATTAGCATTCATCTAATTTTTTGAAGTAACATTTTATTTTTACCATTGTCTGCCTTGTCAGTACTATATTCTGCTTTCCTTTGGCTCATGAAAACTTCTAAGAGATCCTGCTGTTTCAAGAACTGAGAAGCCAGAGAAGGAGGGAGAGAAGTTACAAAAGGCCGGTTCCAGGTGTTCTCAAGGCACCCCACACACAAAGAACTGAGAGGTCTGGGCAACACAAAAATCTAGTAACACAGATTATATCACTGGGGTTCTGCAAATTACCAGTAACAGGACCGACTTCAAGAGTTGGGAGAGAGGGGCTAAGAGAGAGGTGGTGTCCATGTCAGCAAAAACAAGAGATGTAAAAGACAACAGGGCAAGTGTGTCTTTCCCTATAATCACCATGAGAAACCAACATGGTCCAATCTCTGAGAGGCAGAGAGAGGAGAGCAAATAGTTACAAAGGCAACTTTTTAAATAAGTGATAAGCAATAGGTCAAAAATTGAGATTCTTATAATGCTGTGGAGATTTCATGTTAATGATATAACTAGAAAATTAAATAAAACTTTCCTGTCCTTGAGAAAGTGCCAAGGTTTGAAATAGAACTGTATAAATGGTATTAGGAACCATCTGGAATGAGTAAATAGTTCCGTTAGCCTTATTTGGCCATGTCTCATCAAGGCTAGCAACAGCTTTGCCCTGCCCTCTACATAGAAAAGGTAAACAAGTCCCAGAAAAAAAAAAAAAATTCCTGGCCCATAATGTTACCTGAGGCAATAGCAAAGGTGACCTTTGGCCTAAATGTTTAATACAACAGACCAGGTGAGGAGGGCAGAATTGTAATCTTGGATCCACTGTAGCCACCCAACCTCAAACAAGCCACTCAACTCTCTCCTTCTGGAAAACAGCACTATTGTCCCTATTCAGGACTGTAACATTCTGTGATGTGGGTGATTAATTCAGACTAATAGGTTGCAAGTCTAGTAAAGCCCTATGTCTATTTACATTGGATACAGAAGTGCTAAATACAGAGGTCCAGAAGACACCTACCACCACCACCACCACCACTCCCAGCACTACTACTCCACACATACACATGCAAGTGTGCACACAGAGCGAGACCAACCAAAGTGGGAAGTCATGTCACAAATGGAGCACTTCCAGTGTTTAGACTCAGATACCCTCATTTTCGGCTTCCAGGCCATGTTGGGAAAACAGGAGATAATGTCTCCTCCACTCCACACTGTCTGTGTTTCCCCAAGCCCTCTTGAGTAAAAGAGTAGCTGCCCAAATAGCTCAAAACACATTCAAGCTCCTACTATAAATTTATAGGACAGCAAAACCTGCCCATCAAGTCCAGACAAATGGGCTGTTCTTTGAGAGGGCAAGGGCAATGGGAGTTTGTGGAGAGAAGTATTAAATGCCTGCCAAATGCTACTGTCCAAAAATATAACTCAAGGGCTTTAAGTTAGCTGAATTAGCTAACTTCTTGCATAGTCTATTAAAAGGCTAGACTCGGCTTACTTTTCCTTGTACTTTATACCACATTTAATTTCTAATTCAACAGATAGGCAAGGCCAGTTTGTTCCAAGGGATGATAGCATGGAGATCACAAAAACAGAGGAGGAAAAGTGCAAGGAGAAGGTAGAAGGCAGGTGAGGAAAGGTGGGCGGGGGAGAGGGGAGGGGAGAGAGACGGGGAGAGGGCGAGGGCGAGGGAGAGGGAGAGTGTGAGCGCAAGCGCGAGCTCTATTCTTTCCCACCTGCTTTGATCTATCTGTGGCCTCTACTCAGTAGAGCATGCCTTATTATCGGAAGACTAAGACAGGCCATCACAATCGACTCATCAACATCAGCCAACATTCGCTAAGTTTTACTGTAACATGAGTCCAATGATTTTTGAACACATGTGGCTAAAGCTTTGGTTCTGGGTCTTGACCAAGATCATTATGGTTGGTTCTTCTTGAACATACATCCGGTAAGTGGCTACCATTGTCCCAGAGATTCTGTGGATCTCCTGGCATCTGGAAGCTTACCTCAGCTTCCAGGAACCCTGAAGCTGCTGGCGCCATTAAAAGCTGCAGTTTCTAGAACATCTGGCCATTCCTCTCCCTATCCCAAGCTGAGCAAAACAAGACTCAAGTCTCTTCCCCATTGTATCTATCTGGCCGTGTGGGTGAATGGTACTAATTGTGCAATGCCACGGAGCTTTATGTTTCGTTTTCTTATTCCAACGACTATGTGATACCATATGAGAACTAAACTTTCTGCAGAGAGTTTCTGTTTGGGGGTTCCTTGGGGCCAAAGCCCTCTCTCACTGCCCTAGAGGGCCACAGAGCAAACTCAACGATTCCTACATGAGGGATTTCTTCAAGGTAGCAGAGAGATTAATGCTCATCAGGCCAGGTAAACCTTTGTCTAAGCACAAATCCCTTCATAGAGATGTGTGAGAAAGGTGTGGAGGGAGGTATTAATCAGGTTCTTTATGACTTGAGTTGCTTCATTAATGAAAATGGGATTGTCCCCTAGCCCCTCATGGAGACATGGGAATGTTCCTACATAATAAGATGTTTCATCCATGAGATTCCACATTCTTTGAGGCTTTCTTCTCCCCACGTAGTGTGCTGGCATCATATGCCTTTGCAGTTCTAGGATAGTCTTTAGGAGAGACTTCAGCACCATTCCTTTCTCCAAGAGGACAGTCCTCCTCAAATGTCCAGCACAAGTCTGTCCTGTAGATGGATGTGAACTTGATGCTGCACATACATGTGTAAATTATATGTGTAAGCTGTCAAGTGCATCCTGCATATCTGCATTGGACACGAGGTCTGGGATCCTATAAAACGTCTCCTGGCCATTATGGATATGTCACTGAAGTGTTATTACTGAAATATGATAGCGACCAGAAGAAAGTTCAGGGCCACAACTTCTTTTGAAATGTCTTTGGAGACTGAATTAATAGGCACTGTTTGTGATGCCATTCCGGTCAGTCTATGTGTTGGTGTGTGAGGGTTTAATTTACTTTATGAGCTCCCAAAAACGAAGTATGGTAAAGCATTTTGGAACTTCCATAAGAAATATACACTCATGTTGGCTGAGTCCACATGCTCTTGTGACATGAAATGTCACACATGTTTTTGTAACTGCTTGGGAAGAAAATTTTTCGACTTAACTAAGGCTAAGCCCTATATTTGCAAAAACTACCAGGCCAATGTTCGATTTCTTGATCTAAGTGACAGTTACATGGGTATATTCATTTTGTGATAATTTATTAAGTTCTATACCTAAAATTTATGTATGCCGTATTCCAAAAAATAAGCTTTAGTAATAAACTTGAATAAGATTAAAGTGCATCTGTATTGCTCAGCAGGAAAGAAAGAGATACAGAGGAGTGGAGAAAAACTTATTATAGTCTGAGAGAGCCAATATAAAATTCAAGCAGGTGAAATTAGAGACGTGAATACATTACTGAGATAACATTAATTGGGCTTTGTTGAAAAAATGATCTGTTGGTATGAAAATAAGTTAAACATAAAGTTTTATTTGGTTGTTAAGTATACATGCCAACCCTTCCACCCATAGCAATATTATAGCAATGATATATCATGTAGCCAGGAGATCAGAGCCTGTGGGACAGTACACTGCCTGGTAGAGGTGGACAAAATTTTAGACTTAGCTTAATCTTTTTCCATCGTTGAATACGTGTGGCTCACTTAGTTTGTGTAATTACTTTCGTCACTGTTTTTGAGAGGCTAGGTAGAGATAAAGGGATATAAAATGTAATATATAGAAATTCCGTTTACTCTTAAGAAACAGTAGTCAAACCTAGAAATTAAAACAATGACCACAAAATGAAATTGGCTAAATTTAGGCTTTCTTTAAAGGATGAGATCTTGTACATGATCTATAGAAATTAAGAACAGAAAAGGAACAGGTCAACTAGGGAAAAAGCCTCCCCCCAAATCCAGATCAGCCATTTGATGTTTGTAGTTGTTTATGCTCCAATTAAGCCAGCATTTTGTTCAGTTAACCTCCATTTGACCTACAGAAGAAGCAAGTTGTTTTTCTGGAGCTACTCATTAGTCGAACTGTAACCGATATTCCCTTGATAGCAAAACTTCATTTAAGTTGAAAAAGGAAAATCAATAAACAAATGACCTGAGGACTAATGAGCAAGGAGTTCTGACCTCATCTATCAACTTTCCTAAGGTACAAGGAGGCAGGCAGGGAGTCTGGAGACTAGGAAGGGAAAGGAAAGCAAGAGACAGAGGAAATTGATCAGACTTCACAATTATATAGGCTACCTGGGAGAATGCAATTCCAAAAGCCACTCCAGCGATGATTCCCATGTTAGTCTCCATGAAACTGGTTACCAGATCATAACAACCCTGGAAACAGAGAGAGACAGTCTTGGAGATATGTTTTAACCAGGTCAGACTGGGCTGTGTTAACTTAAAACACTCCCACATGCATCCCGATCTTCATTCAGCAAATACAATTGTAACTCACCTGAGGAACTTACTAGCATTCTTTTCATACTTAAAAATTAATGAAAAATTTCAAACATACAAAAAAGTATAGAGAGTAGTACAATGAACCCCAAAATGACCCTTCTTCTAACATTATAATTAACATATGGCTAATCTTGTTTCATTTAAATCTCCCTAACTCTCATTCCTTGGCTAGATTATTTTAAAGCAAATTATATATATATATATATACTACATGGTGGTTGGGGTGCTGAATCCCTGCACAACCAAAAATCTGTGTATAACTTTTGACTCCCCTCAAACTTAAATCATCCCTCAGTATCTGCAGGGTGTTGGTTCCAGGACCCTCTGTGGATGTCAAAATCCACGGATGTTCAAGTTCCTTATATAAAATGGTGTACAGCTGGCCCTCTGCATCTGCAGACTCCCAACCATGAGAGAAAACAGTACAGGTATTTATTGGGGAAAAAAAAAAACAAACAAACAGTGTATAAGTGGACATGTGCAGTTCAGACCCATGTTATTCAAGAGTCAACTGTACTTTCATCTACAAATGTTTCAGCAGTAGGATTAAATTTAGCAAGAAATCTATAAAATCTATAAAGCAAACACTGTAGAGATACAGAAGTAGACCTGAACAGATGAAAAGGCATTTTACATTCTTGAACAGGAAAACTCAGCATTATAAGCATTAGTTACTAGTATTTTGACAACAAATGGCAAAATCTTGGATAAACGGAAATCATCTGGTTAGAGGAAGGTGTGTTGAGTTCCTGCCAACTTTACAGCATTTAGGGTTCTTTCTAAGGAGACTATTAAGTTTTTTTAAAAAAGTAGGGAAAAGTTATGTTCTAGAGTGTTTTCCACAAATTTCCTATATGCCCTTGAACAAGTCACTTCCTCTTTCTGGATATCAATAACTTTATGCATAAAGTGAAGGAAATTTCCCTTTAACATATTATGAAATTGCTAAATGTTGTGATTAAAATCAACACCACTTTTACCAATTTCAGTGTTAGTTTAAAAATTAGTTATTCACCTTTCTTTAAAATAAATGATCTGGTTGGAGTTCGCCAATGTTGCTAAACAAGTTTTTTGTTGTTGTTATTCTGGATTACATGTTCTCATCTAGTACAGGTAGGAAACACTAAATTTTGTGCATTACCCCTAATGCAAAGGCAAAAACTAACTCTTCTGTTAAACCCAAAACATCAAGGGAGTAGAAGGAGGGATAACAGAATGGGGAAGGAGGTGGTGGAGGAGGGTAGGGAGGGAGGAGAAAAGGGGGAGGAGGAGGAAGGGAAGGAGTTCGGGGAACATTTATATGTATGTTCATTTGGAACTGGGCCAAATCAATCTAGACTTCTGAGTTGATGTATTTGGCTTTAGAAGACATGGTCATTTTCCAGTTTTCTGAAAAAGGGCTTCAACTTGAATATATAAATTCTATGAAAAATCAAGACATTAATTTCATAAACAGGATAAAAAAGGATTCTTGTTTGTCAAGAAAGGCACACTAAATTATAATAACATCTGAAGAACAACAACAAAAAAGTCTCCCATTGTTAAATTCAAAATTTAGCAATTTAACATTTCTCATAGCTTGTGAAAATTGTCAATGCTCTATCTTTTAATAAGTGTTTATGCATTCACAGTCTTTTTGCAGAGAAAAAGACATTAGCAGCAGTGCTTTGACACATGTTTTCACAGCAATGGACAAATGATACGCCTTAGTTACCTGATGTAAATTTAAACTCCAGGGCAGGGGTGGGAAAGGAAATACATTATCACTCATGTGGAGTTTTGAAATTTGATTCTCTCTTTAGAGTAGAAGCTTGCTTGCTGATTTCATTCTTACTAGTGAAACTATATCACACTATTTTTGAAAATGTCGTGGAAGGGAGAGCAGTTTGGATTAGGAAGAATTCAAAGCAAGAAGAGATGTGGACATTCCAATACTTTTCCAAATAGTATCAGCTAAGATAGTGTTTTGCCATGCTGGTTATCATTACTGTATCTTCTCCTACAGTGGTGGTTGATGGTCCAGCAGAGGAATAAAGTTCAGACCAGCATCAGTGTTAGGTTGGCTCAAAATACAGAAATAAAAACCTAATAATAACAAATAGAGAGAAGTGAGGTGAGCTATTATCTTCTTTTGTAAAATAGCTTGGCATCGACTTTTTTCCCCTATGAACTTCAATTCTACACATAAGCTGATTATATTTTTTTGAAGTATGATTTCTGCATTTTAGGAAATTTCAGAATCAGCTACATTATTTTTGATAAGCCTACTCCAACCAATAAGAGAAACCAGAAAAATGAAGTGGGTGCCTGGCCTTACTACAATTGCAGCAAAATCATTCTCTCTAAACATTGCTCCTCATAGTGGGGTTCTTCCATGAGCAGCAGCAGCAACACATGAGGATTAGCTAGAAATGCAGAATCTGAGGCCCCACTCCAGAACTATTGAATTAGAATGTGCCAAGTCCCTAGGCTATTTGCTTTTAATGAATTTTAATGAATGTTAATAACATCTCCAAATGTTTCACATGCTCATTAGAGTTCAAGAAACGCTCTTCTATAAGAAAAGTCCCCCCACTGTTTTTTATTCCAAATAAGAAAGTAAATGAATGAATCATATCAGTAAAATGAGAAGATGAAAGTGATTTAGCTTCCTTGTTGTTGTTTAAATAATACAAGACCAAGGTTAAAATCAATGCTTTCCATCTCTGGATTTAGCTCTGTAATTTACCATATGGACCCACAAGCTCATTTTCCAGGTCAGTATAGATCTGCAGACTGCAAGAACTGCTTTGATATATACCACAGACCATGTTTGCATTCCCTCTGAAGTTCTCCACAAAACCATAATTTTATCCCTCACAACAATCTCTTTAATTTCCTAAAATGAAAGCCTGGTTGTCAGGTGTGATATAAACTTACAGAGGCCTACTAGTGTTCTAGGAAACACCCAGAAACAACAGATAATTTGCTCAGGCACTCAGCACATCTAAGTCAACATAGTCACCAATGGAAAACATCTGTAAGTGGTTGACTTTCAATACTAGGAGTAGACGGCTAGTCCCAGACAGATTCCAGGAAGAGTATCTCAGTAGCTGCCAACTAGAATAAGTCGCTCATCCTCTTGCCCTTGCTCTTAAAAATGTCAAAGAATTCCTATGGAGGAGGGATTCAGTCAATGCTATTGGCTAACTGAACGTGCAGACATTTCATTATCCTGCTAAAAGAACCAAAATAAAATCCATCCCCCAAATAAAACAATAAATATTCTGTTTTACTGTTTTCACCTCCTTACTGCTGTCTCCCAGTTATTTGTACAAGGTAGGTTTCTCAGGCTGCCAGATACGAGACAAGAGTCATCTTTCTGTGCTGTCAGAGCAGAGGGCTCAAGACACCAAAAGATCTATGGGGATTTAGAATGTATTTATTCTATATATATAACAGGATTCCATATAGCTAGAATGTGGCAGTAGTTAAGCCTTCTGAGGGAGGGAGCCAGTGATGGGGGAGGGGGGATGCTAATCTTTATGAGCATCTACAATTACTGTCTCCACCCATCCCCATCTCCTATCTTTTATAGATGAGGCATCTGAGACTCAGACCTGAGAAGTAATTTGTCTCAGAGGTTTATGTGAGCATTCAATGAGAATAGCCAATGAAACTCAAGAGATGAATTTCCGTTTTCACTCATTTCTTCTCCTCTCAGGGAGCCAGGTTCAAGAGTACAAGGGAAGTAGGAGAGATGTTAAGCTCCTCTTCCAGGTATTTGAGATGCTCAGGAAAATGTAAAGTAGGATTGTGGGGGGAGGCAGGGAGTGAGGTCAATTTGTAGGTTATCAATAAAATGAAAAAATGCTCAACGATCTTTCTTTCTGGAAATAAATGTAAGGATTACAGAAATGCACTATAGGATATGCCTCTAAACTTGCTTTGGAATACTAAAAAGAAATTCTTCCTACAAGAACCTGCTGCATCATTTCTCATAAAAGCCAGTACAGTGGGAAACTAACTTCACCATCATCATCCTGACATTTACATTACGGCTAACTTTAAATGTTAAAGTTAACATTTATCGTGTCCTTACTCTGTGCCAGGCACCATGCCTTAGATATGTTTTCTCATTAAATCCTCATATCAATCCTAAGAGGCAGAACTATTATTATGTCCATTTTCCAGATGAGAAAAACAAGACCAAGAAAAATTAATTTGGTCAAGATTGTTCAACCAGCAAGTGGCTGAGCTAGAATTTAAACTGGAGTCTGACTGCAGACCCCATATGCCTGACTTCTAGATCCTTAACTTTCACAAAAGAAGTGGAAATTTGAGTATAAAAAAGACTTATCAAAGGTTGATAGTTGCCACTTCTACAAATGACCTCCTGAGGCTCTGATATGCCAATATCTCACGGCCACAAAGCACTTCTTGCCTTTTATAAATTGGAGTATTCACCATGTGCTAGGCAAGTTTGGCATTTCATAAAACAGCAGCATAATAACATGTATGAGTGTGTACTAGAAAGGTCCATGTAGAAACCTCATTGATGAGAGGTGAAAGAGGCCTAAACTTTGGGTTCATAAGAGAATTCTAGTAGGAATAGATGTCTTCATAGCCAAGACATGAAGCAATCAATACTGAACACTTTACCTCACCACAACAATAGCAAAATAACTGCAGAATGACAAGATAGCAACAATGCCTTGCAGTGTTTATGCTACAAATACCAACATTAAATTGATAAAATACAGAAACCATCTCTTTACATTCTAATTTTCAGAGAATGGCTATCTTCTTTGAATTACTCAGTAGTTGTACCAGATCACAAAGAATTTTGAAGACCTTAGAAGAACTGAATTTTATCTTAGTAAGAAAAGATTTACCTGATGGCCTCATAACCACAGGTAAACTCAATAGTAAAATTTTATTAGCCCTTTTGTTTACCAAAATAGATTTCGTATCTGGCATTTCTCTAAACATTTAATAGATAGCCTTCACATGTAGTTGTGTCATGTCTTCACCATATTCTCTGTAAAGTAGAATGCTGAAATTTCATTTCTCTCATTTCCACTACATACTGAATTTCAAATTTCGTTTAGCCAGTTTTTCTTTCCTAATTTCTTTTGGAGTCAGAATGTCGACAGTGAATTAAATTAGAGTTGTCGATTTCTTTTCCTATAGTAGTGAACTCCCTAAAATAAAGGCTACCCTCTTAGCAGAAGCAAATGCTGTCTGTCAACTCTACTCCCTCTTCCTGCTATGGACCCAGCTGCAAATGATTTCATGTTTAGAAGATACACTAAGCAGAAGAAAGACACCCAGAAAGAAGAAAGCCAGCATTCCCTGTTTGACATTGGCACCAGGGTTAACAGAAAACACTTGCTAAACCTTCCTAACTATGCCTGGTAGATTCTTGCTGAGAGAGAGGAATGTGAAACTGAGCTGAGTCACAGCTTTCTCCTTCAGAAGTGGGTAGCCTTGAGTGCCTCTCCCAGGCAATGAAGGACCGCAAAGGAATATTCTTGACTCCTTGCTAGGCTACCATTTCTAACCTACTTGTCATAATCTCACAGAAACAAAAAAGCCCACCCAAACATTCACTACTCATCCCATCAGGACTGAGAGGAAGCAAATACCTTCTGGTTAACTTTGGTGGCGGCCACGGTCAGATTGTGCAGATCTTGGGGATTACAGTCAGTTTCATTCATGCAGCAACTAGGGGGGATGCCATGGTCCAGGAAGTATGAGCTGGTGCTCCAGTTGGTATAGTTCTGCACACCACAGCAGCTCAGCTATTAACAGGGAAAGGAAAAGAATCAGTGAGGCAGATCAAAGATTGCGGTCTCCTCACTGCCCTGCAACATTTTTTTTTAATATGTTAATGTTACCATTTTATTAAAATATTTTAAAAGTACATTTCTCAATTTTCTAATTTTATCTTGCAGTGTTCTACTTATTTTAGCATCTATGTATCTCATTTTTTACCTCATCTAGTTTACTTATTTTTCTTCTATACTTTTAGTGGGTCTTTTAGTTTGCCTTCTTTTAAACATCACATAGTTCTTGATTTTTTTTTAACTTTAATTTTTAGTTTTAGTCCATCTGAACCTTAAACATTGCTATAAGTGTATCAATTTTCATTTGCCTTTTTTTTCTATTTTTTAAAATTTATTTTAAAAGAGAAACACGGGCCAAGCCTCTAAGTCAACAGGCTAAGTAAAGATAAGCTGAACCTCCACGAAAAATTATCCTCACTGGGAAGCCCATTTGAACTCAGAGAAGGAAGTTAGTCCTAGATGATAGGTCATGTTGGATTTCTTACCACATCCACAAAGTAAAGCAGTGGTTCTCTGGCCTGGCTAGGCATAAAAATCACCTGTGTGAGTTGGATGATGGTAAAGGTATATAGATCGACTCAATCAGGATTGGTAGCATTGGAGACAAGACAAAAATGGTTTTAAAAAGTTCTTCAAAGGATCTATACTAATAAGTAAACTAATAGTGTAAGGGGGAAAAATGCACATAGATGAAAAAAGAGAACTTATGTTGCTAAACTATAGCCCACCAGCTGCCTGGTTTTGTAAATCAAGTTTTATTGGGACATAGCCAGGACTCTTTGTTTATGTGTTGTCTATGGTGGCTTCTGTTCTACAGTGGCAGAGTTGAGTAGTTTTGCCCTCAACTTTACATAAATGATTTGCCAACCATTGACATAGAGAATATTAAAGTAAATGGGGCAAAAATATAATTAGTGAATCTTGGTAAAAGTTACACGGTTTCTTGTACTATTCTTGCAATTTTTCTGGATAAGTTTGAAATTTTATCAAAACAAATCCCTCCAAATTAAGATACTACTTCCGAAGCAAAAAAAGAAAACAAATAAAAACAAATAAAAAAACACCCCCAAACCAAAATCCTCCCCAGGTGATCCTGATGGGTGTCAGGCTTGAGCACCAGCACCTCTCATCCTGAGTGCCTCCTGGCAGGGAAATATTTATTTTCCTCATAGCCTCTGTAAAACACCAGCCAGCCTAGGTCATTCACACACCTGACAGATCCTCAGTTTCTTCTAGCTCCACTCTCCATCCTTACTAAACTGTCCAAGCCAGTGAACACAGCTTACTTGAGCTCTCCACCCACACTAAAGACACCACTTCCAAAATGCCAGCCTTTGGGAACCAAGTCTAAGCAAGGCTGTCATACATTCACTGCCTACCTCCTTCCCAGGGTTTCATATTTTAAGGGCAAAGTAGCTTTCCTAGAATGCTCACAATCCTTACTGATGAAAAGCAAACCAAAGGCAGTGATACTTCTTGACACTAATTATCCAGATAACAGGACCCTGGACAAGGGCTGGATGTCCACATTTGGAACTGGAACTGGACCAAAAGTTGGAGAACAAGAATCGACAGCAAATGCTATTGGTCCAATATCACCAGTATACCACAAGTCTAAGGCCAATCCTTGCAGGCACTTCCCAACCCAATATCCTTCCCTCAAACTTACACTGCGTTGCACATGGTCCACTGCTCGGCTCCTCTCATCATTGCCATTGTAATTCTGCATGGCATCCGTGTAAGTCCTCAAGAAGGTGTCCTTGATCTATGGAAGACAAGGAGGAACAGGGTTCTTGTCCACTGCAGCCCAAACTGATTCAGATTCTTACCAACTTTTAACCCAAAGTAGCGTCTTCTGAAAGTCTCTGAATAAATTTAGGCCAGGGAGAGAATGCCATTTTCTGAGACAAGGGAGTCAGAAAATTCGCCAATGGGTTTATCAGCTCAGGAATTTAAAAGAAATTGTTCCCCTTACCGCTAATCCAGAGGAAGGCTGTCTTGTTAAATGACCCACTGAAGTGGCTGGTCAGTTTCTAAAAGAGCTTTGATGGTGAGCTGCTAATCCTAGGTTTTCTAGTTACTTTCTTCGAATTGATTAATGCCCATCTTTCTTTCTATAACTTTTTCTGCCTTTACTCAGAAGAATGACAAAGGACAAGCCATTGAGGTGAGACAGGAAGACTGATGTTTTGACCAGAAACAGATCCTTATTCTAGCACACAGGAGTGGGGCAAAACCCACTTTCACATATCTGTCTTTACTAAGGTGAAAAAGAGGCTAAAGAACATGAAGTCTTCTTGTTAATAAATGGTTAACAAAACCCTTTCTCCTCTGTAAACACATATGACCTTGGATTAACTTTCAGAGTCTGTTCCCTTGGAAATCTGCTCAAGGTGGAGGGTCAGTTGTGTTACCAGGCAACCCCCACTTACGGTAAAACTGTCCCTGACAGGTGAAATACTCCGGACTGGGAGGAAAGCAAATGACAAAAATTATCTGGTGGAAAACTTAGGGGTAAGTATGGTGACTCTCCTAACTAGGCATGTTTCTTGCTGAGATAATGAATGCTATGCACATGGGACAGTTATAAGAGATAGCCAAGATAGCTATCACAATCACCTCTGTCATCTCATTTCACTGTACGTGTGTTGTCCCTTAGGGGTGGGCAGGTGTACAAAGAATGGTCTCTGGACCGCTTTAAGGACTCCCACTGAAGAAACAAACCTGCTGCTGCCCTGCCAGCAAGCTGTGGTTCCTATACTATTTCTTGTGAGTAAATGGTGCTAAATGTCACCTATTCTTATCATGTGTGTTTGACTAGCCAAACTTAAAACCAGTACTAGTGGACAAAGAGTAGCATTGCAACCCCCATCCATCACCCCCCTAAGAGTTTCAGGCGAAAAGAGGTGAGTGGATGAGGTTGTCTAGGCCCTAGGTATCAGGAACCATTAAAAGAACACCCACTACATGGAGCCCAGTCACAGCAGCACACGGGAGGAAGCTCAACAAGGGCTAAGGTGGGAGCCAGCCTGTGTGTGGAGTTCACACATGCCTTGGTGGCATTTCTAGGGCTGTCAAGGCTGTGATGTCATCAAATTTTACCTTGGCCGAGAATAACAATGGGACATCTAGTTCCAGATGCAGCATGCATATGAAATGGGTTCTAGATCAGCCTTGGCATCTGAGATACCATCTCTGGTAAGAAGAAAAATCAGAGCAATAGGAAAAGGGGCAGGCTCACTGGGAACTTAACTTGGCCAAGCACAAAAGCAGGACCTGGGACAGATGATGCCAAACTTCCAAGAGCTACAGTAACACTATTTAAGCATGTTTTCCATTTGTATCTTGCTATTGTGTTCCTTTCTAACACATGAGTACTCTAGCTTTATTGCTATTTATAGGGTATAATAATGGATTTACAATAATGGATTTTTTTGGAGTTAGAACTAGTACTTTCTTCTAACATACACACTTTCTAATCTATCATCAATATACACATCTGAAAAGTGATATCACAGTGGCTACAGGCAGCATGAGAACATCTTGTCTTTGCATTAGCATCTACTCATTGTCTGGAACAGCTAAAGTGACAGTACATGGTAGAATGGCCACACAGGACAGCCAGCAGTGTCCTTGAAACTAGCAGTTATGATCACAAAACAAAACTTATTCAAAATTATTTTTCCCCAGCTTTAGAAATCTAAAATTTTACATGTAAATTAAAAACAAACTGCTGTAGGGGTTTTGGATCATGACTGTCTTCTCCTCTTTTCCCTTACCATCACACAAAGCAGCAGGGCTCCTTGCTACTGGTTTGTGGGTTTAATCCTGGGGTGGCAGGGAGCAGCCCCCAGGGACACTGGGGATGAGAGGAAAGAGCACAGGGTGCTTTGGGGAAATATAGCACTTTGCCTTTGGGCTATAACTCACAAGTGTGGCTTGCCTTTGCGATCTCAGAAATCCTGTTATACAGATATACACTTGCGCCTTCCTGAAGTGGCTATTTTTAAAGGAGTATTTAATCTATATTGAAGGTCACTGTTCTAAACCAAGGTGGAGAATCATTTTATGTAATACTTATATAAAGAAACAGAGTGAGGATCAACAACTAAGGTTTCAGGTTAGGCATAATTTCTGCATTAGGAAATTTATGGGCATTTCAGCACACATTACACGACATTTGGAAAATACTGATACCACTGGAGATGCCAGCTAGCCTATATGTGCCCTTTACACATTTCAAGAGTTTACAAAATTCCTCCTCCCAAAGACTCTTTAATAGAATGCTCCACTTTGTGTATACGCACCTCATGACGAAACACGAAACCTGAAATGCCAGCTACAAGCTCAGCCAGGAACACCAGGGACAGAAACATTGCATACTGAAAATCAAGTGGACAAGGACAAAGTCAGATATGTCAAGATTAAGAAGAGTGGTCCTTTGGGGCGGGTTACTTGGTGTCAGGGGGAATTAGACAAAGAAATCCTCATGTTCTCTAGATAAAGTTTATGAAAAGTTTAAAATTTCTCTTCTCCAGATTTACTCACATGAGCCTCAATATAGGAATGAGTCTATTTAATATGTATAAATATTTGGGGACAGACATGCTGAGGAGAGCTCATCCAGCAACTAGCATCATGCCTATCAGCTCTGCTCAACCAGAAGAAATCTGAAAGGGCTTTTTACAACTAAGGTGTTTGCTATTTTTAACATTAGAATCCTTAAGCTAGAAAGTACTCTGGAGGTCACAGGACACAGTTTTGCGCTGTCTGGGAGTCTTTCATACCACTTTCCTCATATAGTCATCCAACATCTGCATGCATTCTCCATCTAGCCTTTGCAAAATGAGTCTACTCCCTCCACCCATTCAGTTTTCAAACTTCCAACTGCTGGAAAGACTTCCTTTCCCTTGGCCACAGTCTTCCTACTTGTAACTTCCACTCACTGGTGTTGGATCAGCTTTCAGGAGATACAAGAACCAGCCTAACTCTCTTCTGTACAACAGGCCCTTTAGATGTGCGAACACAGCCATCTTGTGAACCTATTGCTTCTCTTCATTTGGGCGAACCCCTCCAGTTTCCTTAAGACCATCTCATATGAAATGGTTCATCACCCCTTCCTTTGGAATTGTATCCCTCCCATTCTGGCAGAAAGACCGGAAAATGCAAAGGTTGACCTTTGTCCTAAATATAGTGGTCAGGCCCAAATGCAGCACCCACAGCAGTGGCCAGTGGGCTGCTTACATCTCTTGTTCTGCACACTAAGTGGAGTTGATAGCCTTTAAAAAAAGCAAATATGTTACACTACTAACAATATTTTCAGGCATCTAAAACCCTTATTGCTTCGTACTCATTTCATGCTTCCTGTACTTTCCAAGTTGATTTTGTGTGCGTGCGCATGCATGCCTAAGTTCAGGGATATTACATGGTACTTAAGAGACATTAAGGGTTTCCATTTTTATGACTTTGAAAAGCAGATAAAAGGAAAGAGAATTGATTTCTTTCCTATAAGGCATATGCCTTACAATCTGCTTCTTCTTATCTCAGAATGAAATTCAACAGTTCTCAACATTTGGAATGGCCCTAGATGATGTTGTGGAATTTAGATAGATCACATATGGCCATATGACTTGCAAAGTGTACACATGTCCTGTAAAGTATACATATGTACACAGGATCATAAGTTATTTTTCCTAGCTAGTGGTATATATATTAAAAAGAAGAAATACTGGCTTAAAATGCCAGTATCATTTGAAATGTTAACAAAAGTATCTACACACACTTAAAGCATAGCCACTAAAATATCAAACACACAGTTATGAGCAGAATGCCCCATGTACATGATTTCTCTCTCTCAACTTGATACAAAATGCAATTAGAAGCACACTTTACTATAGGCAGAGTCTCACACCAGGCCTAGACTCCACCAGAAAGTCCTGTGGGAAAGTAACAGTCAGGAGGCAGGTGGAAGAAAGGACATTTGACTCTGTGGTCAGAAGTCCTCCAAGATTTGAGTCCTAGCTTTGCTATGAACTAATTCTTAGAGAAAAGGCAGTCTTTCTGGGCCTCCATAGAGATAGTTATTTTCAGTTGTTTTTCAATTAATGAGGTTAAGTGAGGACTGTAACATTCTAGATTGACAGTTAATTAAATGACTTCCGCTCTTGTTAGCCAGATAAGCCATTTTCTGTCTCTGGGAAGTCCCCTGCTTCTAGAAGCTTCCAGAGAATACATCCTTCTCCTTCAGAAGGACTTGGCTAAAAGCCTATTGGGAAGAGCTTGTACTAAATACAGGTGGTAGGGCTCAAGTTTTCTCCAAATGAACATAATGTAGTAAAAATAATCTTGGCTCTAAAAAGAGACATATATGGGGATCGAATCTCAGCTCCTCCAACATTAGCTGTGTGAACCTGGGCAGGTAATTTAACCTCAGAATCTTTATCCCATAAAATGAAAATACAACCTGTATTTCACAGTGGTGGCGAGGAATAAATAAAATGTAGTATGTACCCAGGACAGAATCTAACAGGTAAAAAGAATAAATGATAGTTTTTGAAACACCAAAAACAAAAACAAAACAAAACCTGAAAAACTTCTCTGCTCCCCAAAGGGGTCTCTTGCTGGTGAGCTCACAAGTGTTAGGAGAAAATGACAGCATTGTGTAAAACCACTATCAGAAGATGGCAGAGACAATTATTCCATGGTTGTATCCCCTCTTCTGCTCTGCTTCAGTCATAGTATTTGGCCTGGAAGAAACCTTGGTGATTTATTCCATTACCATTCTTTCATAAATGAGGACAAAGGCCCAGAGAGGTTACATCCTTGCTACTAAAAACTTAAGCCAGTTAGTGTCAAAATCAGTCAGATCTTATGATCAGGTGCCCTCCCTTCTTCTTTGGACAGATTGATATTTAGCAATTCTTCTTTTCTATGCCTACAAAGTTAATTCTCCCTTTGGTCTTCATTGTACTAAACAAGAGGTTCTCCTGGTTGTACAAGAAGAATTCTCTGGAAAGCCTTTAGAAAATGTGATGCCAGAGACTCATTGCTATAGATTCTTGTTCAACTGGTTAAAGGTGGGGCCCTGTAAAAGGTGTTTTTAAAAAGGTTCCCAGGTGATTTAAGCATGAATCCAAAGTTGAGGACTCTAACACTAGACCAAAAGAAATCCTAGTGCTTGTAATAAATATGAGAAGGTAGACTCAGGGGGGTAGCATAGAGTGGTAAGTGACAGCAGCAGAAATGTCTCAGTCTAGTCTCACTATAGCTTTTCCATCAACCAAAAAGAAACAGCGGTGGCCAGGGTATAAGCCTTCTGCATGGTCTGAAGAACAGAACATGCCCAATTAAGCATAACTTCTATGAGACTGCCAACAAAGAGACTACCTGTGCCAGTTTGGAAGATGGTTCCTTTGGAGTGAATTACACTCACATCCATATCTGGCATTAGATGGTATTAAATGTTACAACAACCTAGAGCTAAACGGGGAAGGATAGGCAACACAGTACTGATGGAATATCTGTTCCTCCCTTTTGCAGAATGAGATGTCTAAAATAGATCCTTTTAAACAAATATTTCTTTTGAGGAGAGGCCCTTGCTATCTTTTATCTATGAAATCCTTTAACATTAACTTATAAATGCAAAGCATGGACAGTGAATAGAGACTTAGGCAACTATGCCAAAAAGTTAAGGATCACAGTAACAACTTTTCAACAGCCTGTCCTTACTCTTTTGGAAACATCACTTGTATGTCTCTCCTACTAGGATAAAGGCACCCAGCACTGGTCCTGGTAGCCAATACTTGGCACTGCAGCAACCCTCTGTTGAGTGGGGAAGCTCTGGCTTAGCTCAACTCCCATAGCACTGAGCCAGAGTGTATAGGTTTAGAGAACAGCATGTCCATATATCCAATCATGGTCAAGCCCAAGGAGGCATAAAGTATTTCTCCAGTGGGAACTTGGAGATGAAAAGCTGCTTATGTTTGGGATGCCGCCTTGCCCACAAAAGCTGCACATTGCATACTTGAAAAGATTTCTAAGACAGAATTCAAACTGTAACAGGGCGTCTTGCCATGAGAATATAAATGGCCTATTGGAACTGCTGGCCACTGCTTTGTCATCATCTACCTCGAGGGACCGGGACTGAATTTTTTGTGCCAGGCTGTGTGTTGGGGTTGTTTTTCTCTCTAGGGGATTAAAAGGTGAATTATGTGAGAGTCTGGACTAAAAGTAGACTCAGTGAATATTAAGGTCTTGTCTGTGGCTTCAAAAAGGGCCACTTCACTTTCATGTGATTTATATTTTTACAAAAAAAGTAATTGAAAAAGCAGTATGATGTTGTGACATACTCACCAGTTTCAGCATCCATGGGCTACCACGGCATGTAGCAAAGCATCCAAACAGGCCAAAAACAACGATAGTGGTGCCAGTTCCGATGAGCACATAGGGAGCATTTGTGGAGTTCTCAGCAATAAGGGAGATATATGTGCCCAAAGTAAGCTTGCCCCAGACTCCAACGGCTAGCAGGATCACCCCAGTGATCTGAAAAGGAGGAGGAAGGTAGAAGGGAGTGTGAAATTGCTGCTGAGATGGGTGAGAATCAACACAGAGCAATGAACCTGAAATTCTGAATCTGAGTTTTCATGGGTAAGAAGGCACTTGCTGTAGGATTTCCTAAAGCCATGGAAAATGTTGAAGACTATTAACTAAAGCCACCACAAAGCAAATACACATTGATTTTGTACAATTCGATTTGTCCTTTGCCCAATCCCATAAGCAGTTACTATATTAATTGGAAGTCAAGCCAACAAATAAGTTGCTTTAAAAGTACATCCTAATATAGGTCTCAAAGCCATTCTACGTCTGGTCTGAGAGCAGTTGCCCAATGATGAGCTGGGTATAACCCCAGTAAGAACATTAGCTACCCTTTTCAATGGCATGCATGTATAGAGTATGTTTAAGGACATCCTACGTGTTTTAAGGAACAAGGTGATTTTCTTTTACTATTTTCACAAAAATCTCTACAAAAGCAAACAGTCAAAATATTTTTGAATCGCTATTGATTCAGCCTTATTTATAATACTTTATTCAATATAAAACAACAGAAGAATCCAAATAATTCCTAGAATTAGCTGTAATGTGATTTGTAAAACCCCGCTGATCAGTCCACAGGAAATCTCCACAGCATGTCTAAACTCTAGAACCTTACGTCAGTGAGTCCCTTACTTCAGGGGTAGACTTGGAGCTGTATGCTATGACTTATTTTCCATCCCCTGCAGCTTTAGCTGCTGAAGCCAGTGATTGACTTTGTGTCTGTCTCTATCTCTCCTTCAATTTACCAGTTGCTTACCAAGTCATTAAAACTAACAGCCCTCTAAGAGCCACCTCTTCTGAAACCTTATGTGGTTCAGAGAAGCCTGGGTATCCAAAGGAGCCCTTCCCCAGGTTGGTCCCACCTTATCATCCAATCTCTCATATGAAATATCTCAGCTCCCTATCCAGCCTGCCCATTCAAGTGAGGAGGCCAGATGAAAAATGAGAAAACCAGTATGATACAAATCAGTACCCACATCACCAAGGTTTTTCCTGTTAATCAGCATACTGTTCTTATCTGTAAGTAAAAACCATCAGATACATGCTACATGAGGAACCAAATGGCTGGGCCAGTGAAGATACCAAAGTCTCTCTCCTTCACATTCTGAAAACTTATGCAGTTTGGTGCCATTAAACTCCACTATCAGATTGTTTCTCTGTGCAGGAAAAATAATAGACCAGGGGGCTCCACCTATTTGGGGGATGGCTTCATTGGAAATAACAAGAACTTGGTGATATTCCCTATCTTCATCCCAATAGCCTCTCTACTTTGTAGAGCTATCACCTTGAAAGACAGAATTAAAAGCTTTAAATAAGAAAAAGATTGAGGAATTGTTATTTTTACAAGGCAAAGGTTAATTGATGTGATACACTCTTGAAAATAAAGTGTTTGACAGTTATATTTGGGAGATGGTGGCCCATGTGAAGGTCTACTGCCTTTGAAAAGTTCCAGTGGAGATGGCCTTGTGAGTTAGGAAAACCTAGAATGCAGATGTTGCCAAGAGTTCCAAGTCCTCTGCTGACATCTGGTGGTTGCTAAAGAAAGTACCTCTTTGAACAGCCTCTTCTGCCATACTCCTCCAAATGGAAACATAAAATGCTCTTCATCCACTAGAATCAAAATTTAAGATTCAACTCTCCACTCATTGGGGGAAAGAATTCACTGAACATCAGGTAGAAAGGACAGTGCCTAAGCTGACTTTTATTACTCACTGCTTAGCACAGTGCCAGGCACAGAGTGATTGTTTAATATTCATCGATGAATAAAGGTCTTAGAACCTTTATTTTATAAAATATTCTTTCAAATGCCAAACACTTAGAAAACTCCTCCATCAGGTAAATACTGTTAGGTAACCTAAAATGGAATCAAAGAGAATTCTCTCTCCTATTTCCCACTCTAGCATTATCTTCCTAAAGCTGTAAATATCACAATGAAAATGTATTGAACAAAACCAAAATTTCAGTTAAACTAGTTCTTGTTTAAATAGGCTGAATATAAGTCTCATCTAGAGACTTGCAATCTTACATGATTATCCCCAAAGATTCAGGAATACTTCAGACATACTCTGAGCAGCTGCATTCTATACATTAGTATTGCCAGTCATTATTAGAATGTGATTGTTTTAACGAAACTATATACTATTAACCAAGTTTAGAGTCTGATATTATCTTATATTTCTGTGACCAGTGATTTCATAAGGTTCACTTACTACCATAACAAATATTATATGCAGTATGTCACAGTTGACACAAATCCTGATTTTAAGACAAGCATTAACATTTTTATTCCTTTTCTCCTTCCAGAAAATAATTTCTCTAAGTGTAATCATTGCTTTGTACATATAATCTCTCCTCATGCAAAGTACAAAGCCTACAATATCAACTTGTTAAAATGTTCATATAATATATAGAAATACTCTTTTTGCAAAAAGACTATTTTTTGCAGAACTCAAGGGTGCCCCTTAAAGACTGCCAAAGGGCACAAACAAACACAATACTGCAAGCACCATATTGCATGGGAGAAAAGCCATCCTGTATCTTGACCTTGACCAAGTCAGTCATCCTCTAAGGAATTCCTCCACTGAATGACATGGAGACTGGGATAGACAGGCCCCTTCCAGCACCTGTGTGCTAGGAATCTAAGACCAATCTGCCTTGTCCAATGTTGCTCTTCTCCTACTCAAACATTCCTGATGGACCGGCTCTGTTTGGAAGCCCAAACTCCAAACCTGGATGGCCCTCTGTACACACCAAACCTGCCTCTTCGGCCTCATTTCCTTCATTATTTTAATGCACTCTATGTAATTCCAGGAAAACAGCTGTTCTCTATACACCTATCCTTTCCTGCTTCTCAACCTTTCCTCATGATGACCTTCTTATCTAGATTTCTTACCTTTCCTATTGCTACCTTTCTGCATCCTAAACTCTTATGGTATACTGCACCCACTCCTTCCAGGCTCTTAATCTAAACTTACTCTATAGTATACCATCATCATGCTGGGCCCTATCCCCGACCCATGTACATCCAGGACTGTGATTCCCTTGCAGGCAGGAGATATGTCTTTTGCGCAGAGTCAATGTCCAGTATGTCTGTTGAATGAATGAATAAGGAGCCAATTGTAGATTTGAGAAGGGGAAAAATAGTTTCATATTATCCATCTACCTGTTACACCCTCTGAATGTCTCTGAAGACCTATCAGAAATGGTAAGGATGTCAATCTGAGAAGGCATTGTAATCTGGAGAAATAATGCTGAGGACAAAGGAGAAAGGATTAAGTAGACAAGGGAGAAAAAGGGTGGGTTGCAGTATGCCCTGAAGTGAGTATACTTGAGGTGAATATTGGAAAAAATTGCCAGTTGAAGGGAAAATGAAACAAAACAAAACAAAACAAAACTACAAGCTAAGGGCTAAAGATCCATAAAACACAATAAACTAGTACTTTCTCACATTTTCCTACTATAGTAATGCTTCTTACCAAAGATAAGAAACACACAAAGGCAGGCCCAAAACAAAAAGTCATTGTTATCTGTATGATATTTTTCCTTGGTTCCTGTCAACACGCACACACTCACCCACAGGTGGAAAGCAAGAAATGAATTCTTTTGACATCTCCCTTCTGCTTTTGGGTGCAATGAGTAGGTTCAGAGCTCACCAAAGCAACTTTGTGTCTGAGCTCCTGAGAGAACTCAAATTTCTAAACCATCCTCTGCGTTACTGATTTAGCTTTCTCGTGGAAGTTTTGCTCCTTTCTCAGAAGAATGAATTAGCAAGCAGTCAATAGTGCAGCTGAGAAGCTGACAGATCAGAGACCATAGATAAACTACACGAATGGCCTGGTGAAGGCACCACTATCACCTTACATGCTCCCACATCAATCACAAGCCAGGAGTGCAGGCCCAGCATCCACCAGCAGTTGCTAGGCTGAGGCTTTTGGTCTCTTTTTATTCCCAGCATTTCATGGCGACTCAACATTATCTGTGTGCTTACAGCACAGCTCAAAATATATGGGTAGAAGAGTACCTCTAGCTACTTCTGATTTAGTACCTCCAGCTTGGTGATGAGGCTGGAAAAAACTATAATGGTAGCATCAGAAAAGGAAGATAGAACTCAAAAAGCTTTTGTGTGATAGTTCACATTACTTTAAAATTACATTGAAAGAAAATGACAGGTAGATTCTCTAATATACCAAGGGGTGTCCAAAATGCTCTGGAAGAGACTTACTGAGGTTTATTCTCATCAAAGAGGATATTGGGGGAGCAGGCAGCAGAGATAAATTATTCCCCTTGCTCCTGCCAGGTCAACAAAGCCAATGGTGAGAAATCTCTCTACTGTCCTTGCAGCATCCTGATCTTGAGACAGGAGACAAAGATACTGTTTCCATCTTTCTCACATGCCCAGAGGCATTTTACTTGAGCCCACTCCCTTTTCTACATGCAGGCCATAGACCTTTTAATTAAACTGAAACGGCTCCTCTCATGCCCATAAAAAGCTGTGAGAGGTTGAGTGTGACACTGGAAAGTCTACATATTCTTTTTTTTTCTTTAATTGCATGATATACTAAATACAAACTTGTGCCATCATTAGAATAACATGTATATGTTCATGTAGAAGGTGAAGCTCATGAACTATGTATAATGCAATTTAAAAAAGATAACAGAAAACTGAATTATAGAAGCACGAGCTACCTAGAAGACACCCTATCCTAAGAAGCCAAATAGGGGAGAAAGTGCAGGAACTAAAGCCAGCTAAAGAAACACACAAAAGAAATAATAGGCAGAAATCTCAGCTAGACATTTTAGGTGAAAGCTATAATTCAATCTTCCCAGAGGTTTACAGGTTAATTCACTCTCAGCGACTACATGTAGAGGTATTGTGAAATGTTCTTCCCCCACTCTAGATGATTCTATAACTCAAGAAAAAATGCATGACACAGAAACTCAATACATATTATCAATAATTAAAATACTGGGTCCTCAGAAGTTATCTTTTAAGAGGAAAAGTAACTGGCAAACTACACTTTTGGCTTAATCTTATTTGAACATGTATGCTGAGGAGACAGCATGGGAGGGTGAGTCTTTGCACAGTATTCTGACCTGATTTTGTAGAGGTTGATAAAGCAACCAGAAAGGCAGAGAAACCAGAAGCTTCCATAATCCTGCAGTCTTCTCTTTAAATTTGAAGAAGTAACAGTGTGAATCTATCATATTTATACCTTGAGATTTTATTAAGAATTATTTGTGTAAATACTTAATTTTTTTACATTTTTAATTAACATTATTGAGGTGGCATTGGTTAATCAAATCAAATAAGTTTCAAATAATGTTTTAAAATAGACTAAGAACCAGAATTTATTGGGGTTTTACCGCAGCCTTAAGAACTCACTCCAGAGGAGTAGCAGAAGGGGACTCAGTATTTTAAAAAGTAGGTGAATGGTATAGCTCTGGACCCAGGGTTAGGAAATCAGGGCTTCGGCTGTAGTTTTGCCACAAACTACTTGTGATTTTGGGCAGATCACCTAACCTTTCTGGGCTCGGTTCCATGTTTAGTTAATTCAGGAAGTGGATAAATCTGATTCTCAGCGCTACCCCAGCTCCGACATTTGGATACAACAAATCTGAATCTCAAACTTGCCATGCTTATTCACTCTGGAATATATTTTTAGATGTGCCATTGGGCAAATAAGCACAAGAGATCCTCCCCGTGACTGACAAACTGTCAGCGCTAGAAGTAGGAAAATTGGCTTATTTCTGGACTTGAAGCCCACTGTTCTGCCAGCATTCCAAGGTAACAAGTGGTTGCTGGGGAAGGGAAGGAAAAATGCCCAAGAGTCATGCATTGTAGTTTTACACAGACATCCAAAAATTCATAAGCTCAATGGCATGACAACAAGCTTTACTTTTCATATGAGGATGAAACTGTCATCTTAAGAGCAAGAAGACATATGCTTTGAGTTGTCTGTTTCTAGGCATGTTATCCAATTCAATCTTTTACTTCCTCACTTTTATGTCTATGTGTATGTGTAGGTACATGTGTGTGTGTATGTGTGTGAAAGAGAACACATATTACATGGTGGGAAGATGAGTGGTATTAAAAATGGATAGGGAAGTTGAGAAGAGGGAGAGAATTGAGATGATCTTAAATGCTGATTTGCTAAAACTGAGTTTGAGAACCTAAAGGAAACCCAGAGACCATCTGGTCCAGTCCCTGTTTTCTGTTGGGTTTGAGGTGACCAATGGCCACATGGGTAACATGTCCAGAAGGCAGTTGTGGATGTGAAACTGGAGTTAAGGAGTGAGTCAGAGCTGCAGGTGAGGGCTAAGGCCAGAAATGACAGCTGAGGGGACAATGTTTCTTAGGAAATAGAAGCAGAGGACGGTGAGAAGGATAAGGGCTAAGGCTTGAGGAAAATGGGCACTAGAATGTAGGAGGACAACACCAGAAGACACAGAACAGTGAGGATATAGAGAACAGAGTAAACAAGCCTACAAAGGTAGATGCCAATAGGAAAAGTCATGGAAGAAAAAGACTTTTTTCTCCTCTAAAGACTTATAGGAAACAAAACACCAGCACAGTTCATTAATCCCACATATGCTAATGAATAGATATGCTACACTTTATTTAGATACGCAGTAAAGCCCACTGTTATATTTTATATTTAAATATCATTTCATCCTATAACCAATTCATAGAATTCAAGTTCCAGGAGCTAGGTTATTTGTCACAAACTCTAGCTTCCATTTGGATTTTATAAATGACCATATAGCCAGGATCTGAAGTGCAGATTGTCTAACAGATCATACATGCCTTTGAAAATATGAAAAGAGATTCAAATGGCACTATGAAAAGTCAGGAATTCTAGCTCTGGCTGTGGGCCCACTATAGGGCCTTCTTCACCTCTGTAGTGAACTGGCTAATCATTTCATAGGAAATGGCTCCAAGAATGTTTTAAGACCAGCAAACGATGCTTCCTTGTCCCAGATGTCTTCAATACGATAGGACTGGTCCTGGTAACATCTACAGGAGCCCGTCTAGTGCTAAAGTTTTATGCGCTTTCTTTGAATTGCCCAGTGGTCCTCAGAATGCCCAAGATCAAGCCCAACTGTTAGCTAGGATACAAATCACACTGGTCAATAGCATTTCCCAAGGGCCTGTGTTGGCTAGGCTCTACACTCAGCCTGGGAGAGATTAGCTGGGGAGTGGCTCAAGCAGGTGACTGACTGGAGACTGAATAATCTCTACTGACCTAGAGGCTCAGGATTGATAGACATTGATCAATATGGTGACAGTACTTTCTCAATTAAAAACTGGGTCTGAACATGGTAGAGATATTTGAAATAGGCCTATCAGAAAATAGAGGCTATACAGCTGATAAAATCATAATAGAGCACTTTTTAAAAATAGCCTTTTACTGCTTGAATAACTAAACCCCTTTGAATGAGGCCCAAGCAGTTCCACCTTAAACATAATTCCATTTTTTAACAAAGGGTCACAGGAAATTTCCAAATATGTTATTAAGAACTCTGTATATCTCACTAGGAAATGAGAAAGAATGGACAGCCCTGAACTAGTTTCTTGTTTCCTGTATATTACCCTAAAAGATTCTGGACTTCAGGTCTCCTCCCTCCTAAAAAAAAATCTTCAAAGAAAGGCCCCCGAAGAAAAAAATAATAATTTTACTCCACGCTTATTAGCATATTGAGAACTGTTCCATTATATCAGGGGGAAATTTTAAGCGAAGATTATTATTAGCCTTTTTTAAAAAACTTTTTATTTATAAGTATTGTTGATCAATTCTTGAAAATATTCAAAACAAGACAGATTTTTTGATATACACTAATAAGGAGTGTCCTACTCCAACTTCAAGTCTCCAAGAGCATATAAAAGGAAGAACCGAGCAAACCAGAGATTAAGGCTGTCTGTAGCTCACACCTCTGGTTTCAGTGATGACCCAGATAAATAAATAGATGGCATATAGGTGAATGTCTATTAGGAATTGGGGCTAGCAAAGCTTCTTATGAGATTTAGGTACTTAGAAATCAGGACCAGCTGTAGTGGCTAAAGTGACAGAAGCTTAATGTTTGGGGGATTCCCTCTATGCCACATCTCTTCCATGGAACCCCCATTTGATCTCAATCATACATAAAATCTGTTGACCCAGTTAACACATACAAAGGCAGGTGAGTGCCAAGAGCACCAGCGGCCTTAGCGTCATTAGCAGGTGGCCAACCAAGTACAGGAAGAGCCTTGGAGAGAAACCACTTCTCTTGCTTCCATTCCTCAGTGACCTAGGACTGGATCAGTACTGTGAGAAGATGAATCGAATTCTACACTATTAAGAAAAGATATTTTAAAAGAAGAATGTGTTAGTGTAAGCTTATAAACAAGAGCTACAACTATATTGTTAATGTGTGTTGACAGAAAGTTTCTGCTGACCACACATGTATCCTGTTCTGTATTGTTAATTGTGTGTACATAAACATTTGAAGAGTCTTGTGAGAGGAAATAAGGTCCTTTACCGCCTTTGTAAAGACCAAAGCCTCACCCATATCCTGTGCCTGATTTTCTAAGATGACATGTCATTCACACATTCTGTCTTAATACTCATTTTTAAGTAGAATCACTGCTTGTCTGACTATGGTTCTGAAGTTTTAACTTGAAAGCCAGTCACTGTGCCTATAGTGAGCACACAGAGGAAGCTCAGTAAAGGTGGAATGAACCTTAGTGGTGATCTCTTCTTCAAATCCAGCTCCCTTACAGTGGGTGTTTCCTTGAGAGTAACTAGTTGAGAACGAACCTGTATAAACTAGTCCTATCAACTATTCCATAAATGTCACCTACATACCAACTTGTGATTGAACAGCACACATCTTTCTCATGATTATGCTGTTGAACAGTTTTAGCTTTCCAGGAATTCCATTATTTTTGAAAGGGAAATTTTTCTTTGCATAATTTCTATGTAGGGTTATCATCTTCAAAATACCAAAAACAAAACCATAGTCCTACATATATACGTTATACCTTATACATACCTTTGTAAACAGAAAAAAAGCTATAACTAAGATGGTGAAGAAATCCCTTAAGGCCTATGCTCTATCTGGCTATAAGTTGATGGGGGGGTGGGGGTAGGGTGGGGATTTGGGGGCACTCATGCCTCTTTGCCTATAAAATTGGAGCTGATAACATAATGCTAGAGGAGGACCTATTATTGAGTAAAACAATCTGTGGAAGAAACATGCATGCAGTATTCAATAATAAGGTTCTTATACAGTGAGGTGGTGGTCTCCTTTCAGTGGTTCTAATTTTCTACTGAGATGATTTAGGGGGGAAAACCACTCTATCAGTGATTTAATTAACTTCTTCCTCAACATTCAAATATTCATACTGCACACACATATGGTACTGCCACTAATAAGGCATACAGGGAAAATTCAGATGTCTAATTAACATTGGTAGGGTATTGTAGGGGAAAAATTAATTCTAGGTAACACATGATCTTGGCAAACAAAAATCACCTATTTCAGAAAATCACAGAGAGAACACTTTGCCATCTCTACCATTACCACTTGGGCCAAGCTACCATCTCTCCCTATCACCCCCTATATCCCCATGCTCTGTTCTCAACATAGCAGTCAAGTTGGTCCTGTTCAAACCTAAATCCAATAATATTAATCCTTTGCCGAAAACCTTTCCACACATTTCACCCCTCAAATCGAATGTTCTTACCCTGGCCTGCAAGGCCCTACTTGACCTGCACCCCTTGCTAATTCCTCTAATGTGACCTCCCCTGCTTGCTTACTCAGTTACACAGGCTTCTTTGCTGCCGACTAAACAGTCCTGGCCTGCTTGCCTCAGGGACTTTGCACGTGCTCTTCTCTCTTCCTAGACTTCCAAGATCTCTCATTTCTTCAAGTTTTTGTTCCTCAATGAGCTCTTCCCTGATGACCCTATTTAAAACTAGAACCCTGCATTAAAGAAGTACAAATTAGTAGTTGATGGTCATGGGGATGGGGAGCACGGCACAGGGAATGCAGTCAGCAGTAACGTAATGGCTATGTGTAGAGCCAGAAGGAAGATAAAGTAATCAGGGGGATCATTTCATAAACTATATAAATGTCTAAGCAATATACTGTATACTTGAAATTAATAATAATAAAAAAAACTAGAACCCTGCCCTTCCAGCATTCCTTACTCCCTCCCTTCCCTGCTTTATTTTCCTCCATTGCATTATCACCTTTGAACACTATTTAATTTACTTGCTTAGTCCATCTCCCAAAATGAATGTAAACTCCATGAGGGCAGAGAATTTTGCCTGTTTTATTGATATATCTTTAAAGCCAAGATAAATGCCTGCTCATAGTAAGTGCTCAGTAAATATGTTAAATGATCGAATACAAGATGACACGTAGGTGAGCAAGTATGAGCTTCAGAGGTCATAAGATCTACCATCACTAGCACTAAGGAAGTCAAACACTAAGGAAGTCAAAGACTTGACTTTTACAAGGCCCAGGCAGTTGCATTCAGATAAAAACCTGTTATTTGGCCAATTTGCTACTAATCTAGCCATTACAATGCCTCACAAATGTCTGCTTTTGACCACAAGGGGGACCAAATGAGAAAGCACAGAAATGGATTGGTCTAATCCGTCACCGCTAATGGAAACATAATTCAAAGTTCTAACATTCTTTAACTACATGAGGTCTGTAATTGATTATTAGGAGAATGAGCAGTGCTTATACCAGCAAGATCTCTTTCTCTATTAAAACAAAAGGTACCATGGTGGGAAGAGGGTAGGCTCTTACTATGTGCTAGTGTACTATGCTAAGTGCTTTAATGCTTTGTCTAGCTCAATCCTCCTAATAACCCTAGAAACTCGTCTGAGGTCATTGCCACTAAGTGGCAGAATAGGTACTCAAGGTCCTGGCCCTTAACCACTGTCTTCCCTTAAGGCCATCTTAAGTAGCCTGACCTGGAGAAAGTTCTTTCTTCCCAATCCTCTACTTCTAACTCTTCCATAAGAAAACTTCAGAGTCCAGTGTCATCCATCCTGGCACTGATGCCAGGTTGATTCTCAACCCTGAGAACTTGGCTGACACAATTAAAAAATAAAATCTGCAGGCATATTCACTAATTTATTTATTTTAAAACGCTATCCATTATCTCTCCCCTTTCAAACAGAAAAGTCTACAGAAGTGAAAACATGTTATGCTCCAAACTACAGCTTAATACTTTAGAAACCAGGATAGGGAATAAATATCCCAATGTATATGTCAAGATGAGCCAAAAGCATTAAATATTACAAACAGCAGACACAAATCTACACAAGGACCAATCTGAAGACTCAGTAAAGACTGACATATAAACAGAAAACTAGTATATTCTGGAGAAAGTTTAAAAAACTAAAGTAGTCCTCTCGGTTTGCCTCTGAGAAGAAAAACAAGAGGTTGTGACTGAAATATATATGAGAACTCACTTTGAAGCTGTGGAATCACATGATTTTAAAAGTAGCTCTGATCCAGTAGGCTAAGTTGCCAGTTAAGGCAGTGGCATCCTAACTGCCTATCCCATAGCATAGAAGGGGGATATGATTAGTCTTTCACAAACTAAGGGCACAGTTTGGAAACATAGTTAACTGTGTACATGCCTGGGATACACGGCATTTTTGAGCTATACTGTGCTTTTATGTGATTCATTATATTTATTCTTAATCTGTTTTGCAGATGAAAAACAGGCTTTGAAAACTAAGGCTTTAAGAGGTTCGGCTACTTGCTCAAAGTCAAAAAGCTAATAAGTGGCACAGCCCAAGGTTAAATTCATCTCTGTTTGACTTGAAGGCAGTTTCCCAAGCCTTCATGATTCTCTACCTCCTGTGGCAATGTCAATAAAACAGGGCAGTTTTTAGGAATTAGGTCCTCTTTGTCCAATATTACCCAGTCCCTGGCACTATCCTCCAGGTAGGTGAGTTATGCAAAGAGAAGCCTGGTTTTCTTTACACTGCTTCAGTACTTCTTAAGATGAAGAGGGGGTCAAATACATGGTGACAGAAAGAAACTAGACTTCAAGTGGTGAGCACACGATGGAGTGTACAGATGTTGTATTATAAAGTTGTACATCTGAAATTTATATAATATTAACCAATAAATTTAATTTTAAAAAGAGTGAGTTATAAGGAAACCAGCATTCTGAATCAATTTCCAAAAGTTTTTTAGACAGTTTCTAATTGTCAACTTGCAGGAAATATGGGGAAAGGCAGTGGGGAGAAGAGATGCACTCAGACTGACCCTGTGAACCCTGTCTCCTTTCTCCTTTCCTGTGGCATGCATCCCATATCCCCTAGTGGGGATGCTGCAATTATGAACAGGGTTGTGCTCCAGAAAATTATTTATACATTACTTGTTTGGAACTCAGAATGCATTTTATTTTGGAAACAGTGTTAGACATGGTACCTGTGTTTCCAGTCCAAACCTCAAAAGTCTATATTTAAGCCAGTATTGGGAAAGTTATAGGGAAACAGATTTTTGTCTCAATATAAGGAAGAACTTTCTAGTAGTAAGCATTATCCAAAATGAAGTGGGTTGCCTTGCAAATGTGACAACAGAATGTAATTAGCTTTCCAGGTATTTCCACAGAGTCTCCAGAGGCAACCATGGGACAGAAGTCCTATAGATGGGAAGCCAATAGGAAAAGGCAGAATTACCTGATCCTGTTGTCCAGGAAACTTTGTGCTTTTCTTAGCCAATTATCTCCTCAGATTTTAATATATGAATGAACAGAAGCTTTAACACAGAAACCAGAGAAACGATTTTCCCAGACTCTGAGTTACATTTCCTTTGATCTCCAAAAGGAAGTGATAAGCCACACAATTTGTCATATAAAGAACAAGAGAAATACCTGGCCAGTGTAATGAGATTGCAACTAAAATGAGCTGTGTTCTTTAAAAGGGGATATGTCATCTGAAGGAGCATTTGCCTTATTATTATAATAGCTCTATTTTCTCTAGGCAACTACACTCTACCATTTCTCAGCCAGAGTAGAAATCCTGGCTGACTTTAAGAATTAGTGAAGCTGGTTAAAGATAAATGTACAAAGGCTTTAGAGGCAACCTTCATACTTTTCACATATAGACAAAGATTCTGTCAAATACCTGACATACATTGGAAGTAAAAAGAGAAAATGTCTAATAGATGCTATTAGCAACAGTGTATTGCACCAGAAACCCATTCCCTTCAAAATAATAGCTCCTTAGAAGAGCTTCGTAATTAGCTCTTGGTTATGGTCACGTGAGTAAATACAGTTCCACTTTTTACCCCTAAGGTGACACAGCTGCCACGGCTGAGTTCACTCCTGCATAGCACATGCTGGTTCTACCTGCTCAACTTCTCTGCTCCATTGCTTCCCAGCCAGGTCCTACCTGCCCTTCAAATCCCAACTAAATTGCCCTGTCCACCAAGAGGCCTTTTCTGACACTGCAAGACAGTAATAATTTCATTTTCCTCTGAACATGCTTAGGATTATCCATGTACCTTTTATGAATGGCCTTTTACCTTGTGTTCTATGCCTCTATGAAAACCTTATTGTACCCCAAGTACCCACTTTCCGAAAACAGATGAGTATCTCTTGGGACTGTGTTATTAACTATATATATCCTGTGGCATTTAGCACTTGCTTTTGATAACTAAACATGATCAGAAAGAGCACTTTGATAACAAATAGGTCTCATCTAGGACACATCAATGGGCCTGCCACTTTGGCCCCTAAGAGGGTACAGGATGGGAGAGGTGAGTTGTAGGGCCAGACAAGTAAAAAGGACTAGAGAAACACCATACATGAATGAATGAGACATCAATAGTCAAGTGTGGCACCAGTGTTAAAAGCTATTGCATTGCTTCCATGTTGTGCTTAGAAACAATATGACTGCTATGGTCTTAGGCAAGTTAGAAGTTCAGAAAAGTAAAACTTGGTAATCAGGCTACTCCAACTCAGAGGCTACTAGTAAGTCCTCTCTTTACCTGAAAGTAACCATCAGCAACTTATTTTACAAAGCTATGCTTCTCAGCAAAAAGCAGAAATCTTTTTCCACTAACAGACAGTGTTAGCTGAAAGTAACTGGCCTACTGACCACTCTTTTAAGGAGCATGTAAGGGGCCAGAACAGCTGAGCCCTCCCTGTACTCAACACAAGCTAATGATCAAGGATACTCTTTCCTGGCCATGGGGGAGGGCACTGGATCTTACCACATGTTTGTACTCAAAGCCAAGAGTCATCCAAAGTCCTGGCAGACACTGTGACTGTCACCAAGGGGCTGCACTGACTTGCTGGTAGGGTGGACCAGCAGGCATCATGGGTATATTCTGACCTCTGAAACCAATGGGTATTGTTATTTTTTTTTTCTAAGATATTCTTCCAACTCACTTTACCTTGTGTTGTTCAATCAAAAAGTTTTGTAGTCATGGATCATGTGGTAACAGAGAAAAGCCATACAAACTACCTTGATCAAAAGGGAGGTCTCCTGAGGGCCATAGGCATCTTGGAGGGAGGCAGTACAAACAGCTGGTAACTGCAAGGACAGGAGCCTGAGAATCTACCCTTTCCCTCCCCTACAACAAGGGCTCTGGGATTTGCTTCTCTTGCACATCTGCCACATTCTTCTTCTCTGTCTGTGCAAACTGGCTCTCTACACAGTGACAAAAATCTCCCATTGGAGCACCTCCCAATTCAAATACTCAACAGAGATTAGCGAGTATTCTTGGACATTGATTTCAAATTTATGGAGGAGAGAATCTAAGGTGACCATCTTAAGTCAGGTGACCTCTCTGATGCAACTGTCTGTGATGTGGCAGGACCATGACCCTTTTCCTTATCTTTTCAGCAAGAGCTGAAGCAGTCAACCTGTTTAGCCTTGTTTTAAACACTGTGTAGTCTGCAGCTCCAGAAAATTCTAGTGGAGGACCAAGTCACTGCCTCTTGAAATCAACTTGTGACCAGCACAGCCCTTTGCCCAGAAGAGACCTTGGGGAAATCCCACTCTGGTGGCCAGAACCAGCTTATAGGAGCAGAAGCCCTGGACACCTGTGGTGACTGCAGGGGTAGGGGGAGGTCAGATCCTTTCCTCAGCTCCTCCTCTCAGCTCTTCCCCAAATGGGCTAATGCCCTTGACCAAATGTGAGCCTTGATGCCAAGTGATCTTGAATAAACGAAGACACTATCCTGAAGTAACTGGCCTATTAAAAACTCAGTCTACTCTAAGAACCATTCAGAATGGTTCTCTCATATATGGTACAATGGGGTTGGCAGGATCCTTTGCATACCTTTAGGCCTACACTGAGTCTTTCCACACATCAGATTAAATACCACCCCTCTTCTAACTCTCCAGCTCATCTGACAATGACTTCTATTACTACAGTAGGGACTCCACTGATACAAGAATGAAAGCTGAGCTGTTCAGAAAGAAATGGGTAAATATGGATGATACAGTATAGGCAGAGGTATCATACTGTGTCACAATCTGTTAACATATTCATTTGGGGACTAGAAAGAGTCTGAGGCTCAAGTACATGTGAAACAAGCACCTTTCAAAATGCTGGAGGGTATAAATAAAAAAATTTTAAGTAAGTGATACAGTAACTAAAAAAGCAAGCAACTTTGGGACTGCACCCAGGGACCCCATTCCTCAATGGAAATAACATAATTAGTGGCAGCTGTTGATTCTTAAGAAATTTAAAATGCAAAAGTTTAAACTAACATACTGTGATAGAAATCATGAGTGACTACCCATAGAGGGGATAAGACTGACAGAAAGGGGCAAAAAAGGTGATTAAGATAATCTTTATGTTGACTGAGTTGTGTTTTGAGGGAGGGCCTCAAAACATAAGCAGGAAAAGAATAAATGAAGAAATATTATTATATACTAATTAGTGGCAGCAGGAGGAAGAAAATGGCTTTTAGATTTTATATAACAAATAAAATTAAAATATTACCTCACACCGTAATGTGCTTTACAGTTTATAAACTATTGTCATTCATAAAATTCCACTTAATACTTGTAATAACCCCATGAGGCCCACATAATAAGCATGCCCACTTGCAAAATGAAGAAACAGGTTCAGAGAAAATTAAATGTTAAAAATTAAAAATTAAATGTGACAAGTCCCACAGTCTGTAAGTGACCAAGACAGAACTAAAACTCAATGCCCTGATTCATAGGCCAAGTCCTTTTGACTAAACCACACCAGGAACTTTATTTATAAAGTAGCTTTCCTGGTACTTGGCTTAATTCATTTTATTTTGTGTATCCAAGTTGTGCCTGACCTGGTTCTCCAAACTGTAAGTTCCCCCTGAAAAATGAGGTTATTAACAATGTCATCCAAATGTACAGGAATCAGAGCTGACCATCTGCCCAAAACCACAGGACTCCATCCGTGCCTAACATCTAATGTCCTGGGCTCTTCAATATTCAAACCCTGAGAATAAAGACTGTAAATCAAAGGGTTAAAAATAAAACCTATTCAATTAATACTGCTACAATTATGTCCTTTGCAGATTGTAGTTTCCATCTGTCTTGAAACTTTGCCAGTGTCCATCTTGTAATCTCAATAGCATGCAACCCGTGGAGTTTAGGAACTGAACCATTGTGCTTTATATTTCCAGTAGCATTTGCTATGGTGATTTACTTTTAGCACCCACTCAAGAAATGCTTATCTTTTCAATAGATTTGGTACCTTCTAGAAATTAATAGAAATTAAAAACAGAATCCTGTGACACAAAATTATGTATTAAAAAAGTATATTTCAGTAAAACTCAGGATAAATTTATTATGATGGTTTATGTATTAACTACATGTGTTCTCTCCCTTTAATCCAACTGGGGGAATAATTTACAAAGCTTCACTAAAGGTCTCTAGCTAGCAAAAACAACCCGTAGAAACTTCTGTGTTAGAATAGAGCAGTGAGGATAATTTTTTTATTTTTATTTTTTTAATTGCCTGTTTTTAACTTTTTTTTCAGTTACAGTTGACATTCAATATTATTTATATTAGTTTCAGGTGTATAGCATAGTGGTTAAATATTTACATAATTCACTAGGTGATCCCCCTAATTAGTCTAGTGCCCACCGGGCACCGTACATAGTTATTACAATATTATTGACTATATTCCCTATGCTGTACTTCGCATCTCCATGAACCCCTTCCAAACTTCCATGCTGATCTTCTCCCTCAGAACACCTTAGTGCTCCCTGAAGGTCAGATCATTTTCAGGTTGAGGTATCTTCAAGATACACATCGGTGCTGTTCTTTCTAAGTGGAGTACAGGAGAATGTAAGTGATTTCAGTGAAGGGCCATTAACTGAGACAGCCTGCTCTCCCATGGCCACCAGTCTCTGGCAACCTGAAGACACAAATATCCGAGAAGTAAAGATAAAAGCAATGAAGTTGCTTGATTGCACATATGCTTGCTCTCTTGCTTACAGGAAAAATTTTAAAAATTGAATAATACCCCAAATATATCACTTTAACACGTTTTATTTTTAATTTAGGGACATTTTGCTTCACATAAATGAATATAATGACAGTATATATATCACACATCATTTTGCACTGGAACTGTGAAGTCATTAGAGCTTCTTGACTTTTAAACTTATACTTCTTTTGATAAGCACAGAAAAGTTCCTGCCCTCCTTTAAGATTATTTGGAATTTCAAAAACTATTCTAAGCAATGGTTATAGTGAACATACTCTATCTAAATATACTCATCTCTCTCATCTGGCTTCTGACATCCTCTTTTGAGAATACCCATTTTACATGCACCCATACCTCCCAATCTTTCTATTCTATTCCACTGCCACCTCAGGGAAGAGTGAAACAAATGCCATATTCACAGAATTACACAGCTATCCATGTTAATTTGTATGAACTAATTACCAAAGAAAATCTACTAATCAAAGCCACAGCCACATTCCATTTGACATGAAATCCTGCCTTTCTTTAGTGAACATGTAATAGAATGATATTATAGCAAAAGTTCTGCAGTACTGTATCTATACTTTTTGCCAAAAGACTTTTTTCAAGGTTTTAAAATCTTTAAAATCTTCATTAGAAAGTGTGTCAACTATTACCAGATTAAAACACAGAGTTTTAAATCTGTTTCACAAATAAAGGTCTGGAACTTGATGGGTCAGTAACTAACTGCCAGGTGACTGAGAAAGTACTCTAACTTAAACATAAATTGGGCAGATACCAAAAACAACTTCTAAGTTTGTCATATATACAGTGGTTCTACTTTATTATTTCTTAGTGCTGATGGGTGGCTTAAATATATAACATGTCTAATATACTCATTAACCATTCAGGCCTGGTAAGCAGGAAATGTTAAATAAAAACTGCAGTTAACTCATCGTTATTTTATTATTAATATTGTTATTTTTAAGCTCTTCCAAATATTTCTACAGCCTCAAGTTCTACCAAGAATTTGTACTGCAGAAAAAGTGGGGGAAACATGGTGGAGTGAGAGACATCCCCAGATCTCTCCCCTTGAAACAACAATAAGCTGAACATCTAAAACTCAACAAAAACACCCAAACTGCACACCAGCATGTCTGAGTGTAGGATTTGTGCATAAGAGCTACCACAGGTCAGAACCTCGGGTGTCAGGCGGTGGACTGAGAGAAATAAAGAAGCTGCCTCTCACAGCTGCCAGAGCTCCCTTCAGGAGGAGGGGGAGGAGAGAAGGAGCAGCAAGTTCATGGGGCTAGTTCCCTGAACAGCCCTGCCTGGGAAAGTTGTGAGCCCCCCATGGCTGGCTGGCTGCAGGGCCCAGTCATTAGGGCAGAAAGCAGAGAAGTGGCCAGCAGAGAAATAACAGTTGATTTTTACAAACCACGGTTGCAAAACCAAGGCTGAGCAGCAGACCCAAACCTCCGACCCAGAGGGCCCCTCCTCCATATCCTCCAAGACGGAACACCATGGAGCCCCAGGGGAATCTGAACAAATGCTACCAAAACTGTTGCTAACACTGTCAGGGACTAAAATTGATGGTAGTGAGCATGATTAAATATCTACAATAAAATAAAGGCATTATATAAAGGCATTATTAAGGCTTTATATAAAGCAGGGATCCAAGAGGCTTAGATGCCACCTACTGGAAACCAAAATAAAAGTGCCTTAGCAGAATAAAGAGAGAAGACTTTACTATAATGAACTGTCTTTCTGTAAAAGCAGAATACATTTCCATTAATGCCCAGGCGAAGAAATAGTCCATTAAATACCATGAACAACCAAGGTGACAAGCCATCTCAGAAAGAAAGAGAAAAAATCTCTAGAAAATAAGCTTACAGACATAGAAATATGTGACTTAAATGACAGAGAATTCAAGATGGTACTTCTGAAAAAACTCAATTCCGAAATGAGTCATATCAACAATTTCAGGAATTTAAAAAGCTACTAGATGAGCAGAGCAAGGAGATTGAAACCCTCAAAAAGAACAGGATAGATCTTCTGGAGATTAAAAAAAAACACACAACAACACTGTAGGAGTTGAAAAATGAAATGGCAAGCTTGGGAAATAGAGTTGACCAAATGGAGGAAAGGATCAGTGATATCAAAGACAGAAATCTAGAAATAAATCAGAAGGAAGAAGAGAGAAACCGAAGAATGAAAAATAATGAAAGAGAAATTCAAGAACTAGCTGATACCATCAGGAGAGGAAACATAAGAACAATGGGCATTATCGAAGGTGAGGAAAAGCAACGGGGATTAGAAAGCATTTTCAGACAAATAGTTGACGAGAATTTCCCAAAGCTAAAGAATGGGCTGGAGCTTGTAATTCAAGAAGTCAACAGAACACCCAATTGTCTCAACCCCAAAAGGCTTTCACCAAGACACATTGTATTAAAATTATCAAAAATCGATGACAAAGACAGAATTTTCAAAGCAGCCAGGGAGAAAAAAAACAGTAACTTATAAAGAAAAACCCATTACATTATACTTAGACTTCTCAGCACAAACCTTACAACCCAGAAAGGAATAGAATCATATATTTAAACCATTAAGTGAAAGGAACTACCAGCCTAGAATAACGTATCCAGCTAAGCTCTCCTTTAGATATGAAGGAGAAATTAAGACCTTTCCAGACATACAAAAAGTGAGGGAATTCTCCACTACGAGGCCTGCA
>NW_024340701.1:16395582-16410060 GCF_902729225.1 Pteropus medius | reverse complement strand
GGGGGTCAAATATAGGGGTGTAGGGGGAGGGTGAAGTGGGTAAAGGGGATCAAATATATGGTAGCTAAAGGAAACTGGACTTTGGGTGGTAAACACACAATAGAATATGCAGACGTCAAATAATAATGTACACCTGAAAATTATATAATTGTATTAACCAATGTCACCCCAATAAACTTAATCTAAAAAAGAAAAAGAAAAAAAGAATTTGTACTGCCCAGAAACCTTTTATGTTCTGAAATTCCCCTTGGGAAAGTCTTTTATTCTGTTAAGCATCTGGACAGTTATGAATCCAGAGGTCTGCTTTGGCTTTTAGGAAAAATAACCTGTATTGGTTTACAGCTAGAGACTATCCATCTCCTTACTTTCTTTGTAGCAATTTCTGCCTTCTAAAGAAAAAGCTTTTTTTCATTCATTTGTAAATCTATGATAAGTTGTTTTAAACTTAGCTCTTGGAAGAGCTCCTTCATTTGCAGGTCGGCCTTAGGATTACTCTTTGAGGACCTTGGTCAAGGCGGTCAGACCCAGTCAAGCAACAATGGGCTCATAGAGTACCAGGACTAGAAGCTCCTTGGAACCAAAGATACTCTGTCCCCAACCCCAGCCACACATCACAGGAGCAATGAGTGCCTGAATGGGCTCAGCCTCATATTGTTAAAATATGAGCGCAGATGAGTGGGGCAACTTCACTAGAAATACTGAGGTCACATTTCCTAAGCCCCCACTGGATGTCACATTAGAAGTAACTCACTGTCAGCAGGAGGAGAGTGAAAGGCAGGAGGCAGCAGTGGCCATAAGAACAGGCTTAGGGGCAGTCTTCCTGGGTTAGAATAATTGTGTCTACACCTCTTATCATCTGGGTAAGTTTAAAAAGTTACCTGTGTGTGTATCTTCCTTTATCTGCAACATGGAGTCAGTGATTGACAGTACCTCTTTGACAGGGTTGATAGAAGGATTAAGTAAGTTATTATGTGTAAAATACTTGGAATACTACCTGGTGCAGCAGAAGCATTCAATCAATGTTAGCTACTTTCTTCATCAACATCATCACCTAGTCCCACTCCCATAATTTTACAAATTAGAAGATGGAGGCCCAGAGAAGCAAAATATTTGCCTGAGATCACACAGCTTATTTAGAAGCAGAGTCCAGAATACAATCCGAGTCATTCATTCATCCATACATACTCTTTCAAAGTCTTCAAAGTGTCTTCTTTTAAGGTCTTTGTGCCTTCTCCCCATTTCCAGTCACTGTCATCTGGTCATAAGGTTGAAATAAAGATTTAACATCACAAAACGTCACTAGAACAAGTGCTGTTTCTTAAGTTCAAGGTCAGAAGCGTCAGCATTTCTCAGCAAAATGGTCCCCCAAACAGGTGACTCAGAGTAATTCTTGCCTATACATCACCCTATTGAATCAAAATCTCTCTCCTGTGCATACTTTCCTGAGGTCAGCACAGTTTGGGAAGAGGGGGAAGCTTGAGCTCCACTAACTTTATTACACTCCCTGGAGCCATCCATCCTATGATGAGAGCAAAATTCATACTATTGGAGTGAGAGAAGCACAGACCGTTCATGGGGTGCTGCGAACTGTGGTGAGTTATCCTGTTAGTCTTTTACAGCAAAGACACCAGCCTTCCTGCCCTCCTTTCTCATCATCTTTCATTCTTTACCACCCAAGCAAAAATTGTTTAAATTCCCAATTTTCCCTCCTTAACCCATGCTATCCCCTTGTCACTGATTTCTTTCCTCTCACACCCAGCTTCCATTCCAACAATTTTGCTTTCTTAGTAAAACTAGGAAAACTCTAGTTTATTATAGGCTAACTCTTAATTCCTTGTTTTAGTATTAAGTACTTTCTCTTGAATCTTAGCAACCAACCACATTGCTGAAATGCCCTCTTGTGATCTTTTTCGCATACTCTTTTATATTTGAACCAACAGTCTCAACTCTATATCTTTGTGCATACATTCTTGCCAACCTGAAAAGCATTTCTTCTCACAAATCATTATTCTACTCATCCTTTACAGCAAACTTGGGTCATGTTTTCTCCTAGGGTTTAAATCCCCTATACACAAATCTGATGTTGCAACAATACCTAACCGGCTGCAGCTCCCTACAATCCATCATGCCATTTTGTGTCTTTACTCATTGTCTGCCTGGACATCTCCTAGACATTTTAAAGACTCTGTGGTAAGGACCCATTGTACAATCTCAACTCTATTCTTTGACAGCAGATGTTCTCTCCTTCCCTTCTGTACTGCTCTTCACCACCACTTACATTGCACTGTCATGTACCAAGGAACTCTTCTAAGTGTGTCTCTTTGTGTGTATCAACTTAGTTAATCCTTATGACAATCCTACCTTCCATGAGGTGGATACCATTATTACTCCCCATTTTACAGATGAGGGAATGGAGGTACAGAGTGGTTAAATAAGTGGTCCAGGATGACATGATCAGTAAGTGGCAGAGCCAGAATTTGAACCCAAGCAGTATTGCTCCAGTCTATGCTTTTAACCACTGCCTCTAGCTGCCTACTCTTGTATCCGTTTCTATCACATGTTAACATTATATATATTTATTTGTTAATTAAATTTATTGGGGTAACATTGGTTAATAATATAAGTTTTTCGAGTTTACAATTCTATAATACACCTGTATATTGTATTGTGTGCTCATCACCCAAAGTCTAGTCTCCTTTCATTACCATATATTGATCCACTTTATCCTCTTCATGTTTTAGGTCTTAGCTCTCTAAACAGATTATAGTTAGAAGTTAAAGGCAATCTCCTATCTTTTTCTGAGTCTACCATAGCACTCGGCACTGTGACGAGCAAAGTGTAATTGTCTTACAAATACTCACTGAAAGATTGGGTGGCTTTACTCTCCGTGATGGTTGTCACCTTACCTTTATTCATCATCACTCTGCTGACTTCTATCAGACATGGTCATCCTGAATCCTAAGTTTAGTCTTGAGATGTCCTAGCCATAGCTGCCCAATTTAATGGCACCTATAACCTTGAGATGTGTTTCTTTTAATCCCTAGGAATCACTACAGACAGGGTTGAAGACAAGTTACAAATTCACTATTGCAAAACAAATGCACACACCAGAGCATGCCAGAGACAGAACAAAAGAAACTGCTATGGCTTTCAGGAAGAAATGTGACAAATGTCTACTGTAATAGGAGGAAGACTCTTCATATCTAATGGAAATCAATATTTTATACTTTGTAATGAAAATTAAGGTGCAGTAGCAGCACAAAGTAGCAGCTAGTGGGGACAGACCTCAAAATCCCAAGATAAAATGGTAAGAGGGCTTTCCAAAAGATTAAAGGAGATGGTTCAGGGGAAAAGCATTTCCTTTATTTTCTGTTCTTTTTTTAACCCCTCTTTTTACATCCTATCTCTGCCATTATTGATCTGAGCTTCTGCCTCTGATCTGTAAAATGAAGATAATATCTGTTCCTTGGGGACAAAATGAGAAACACTCTGAAACAAAATTGGAAAGCACGCTGAAAAATACATCGAGAAAGTGGCACCAGGGAGTGACTTGTAAGCATCCCATGAATGGTCTGTGCTTCTCTCGCTCTGCTGTTGAGTAGAGGTGACCAGAGGACTGCTACCTCCTTCAAGGAGGGTTTTCTGACACCTTTTCTCATAGTTAACACCATTAACATCACCCTGAAGGTAAAAATAAACCAGAACTTGGGTTTAGCCAGTTAAGAATGAAGCACATGCATTCACAGGGCATCTGCATTTCTAGTTTCATGCAATTTTATTTGTTCTTCCACTTGAAACAAACATCTGGAAGGAAAACACTTTCACTTGAGAAAGTTCAAAGCCTCTCTTCAGAACTTCAGACAGTAGATGTATTTAGAGAGGGAGCTGCACTATGATCAACAATCATGCTGCAAACATATTTGAGACCTCTCACCTGAAGATTGTGCATTAGTCTCCAAGGCCAAGAACTTACACACAAAACTTCTAGCACAAAGACTGAGCACAGGATTTGCCTTTCATCTGACCAGACACAAAACTCAGCTCCCATGACTACCTAACCTGGTGAGTGAACTTGGGCAAGGCCTTCCTTATCTCATGGGTCAAGTGGGGATACATACTTATCTCATCGAGGTATCATGAGGATTAAATAAAATATAGCTGAAGTGCTTAATACTGTGCATACAACCTAGAAAGTACTCAGTAAATGTATTGCTCACTGCTGCCATTTAACCTCCAAAGCAGATATAGCCTCAATTCCTGGGCAGATGTCTCCTACTTAATGTCATTTGAGAAGTACGATGTGATCTTGCTCTAATCTTTCCTTCACATATAAAGGTCATTGTCCCTGAAATTTCACCTCGAAAGGCGTATTAAGTTAAATTTTAACACTTTAAGAGAGAAAAATAGCCTTAACAGTCAATACAATAGCAATTTATCTCCAAGTGATTTAATCTAGTGCACCTTGGCAAAAGGTTAGGGGGTGGTTCAGGAGATTCTAATTGAAAGAGAATCTCTCTTATCCCACATAGAAAATTCCAGGGCTTCTTTTTGAACAACAAATGCTGTGGACACAGAGCTTTGGGGTCAGGCGGGCCTGGGTTCCAATTCAAGTTTTATCAGATAGGGAGTGTTGTAAACTTGAGGAGCACCTCACTGAGCCTGTTTCCATATCTGTAAAAACAGTGATAAGATGAAATCTTAGGAATTGCCTATTTGTTCCCCTATTTTTCTGTTATGCTATTTATGAGTTTTCAAAGGGGGTGAGGAAGAAATCAAAAGGAGTAGAAATGTGGAGCCCAGAAAAGAACAGGGTCTCAGGAAATGGAAGTTTCCCTTCCACTATAAGGAAGGCATCCTAGATATCCAATCCTGGTAAACTGATTTTCAATTACCTTCAGACTTCTATTCTTCCTGGCTTCTTCCTAATCCCCTTTCAAAACTCATGAAGATATGTAACGTAAAAAAAAAAAAAATGGACTATATCTCTTGTAGAATAAAAGCTGTCATTTTTTGCCTGTGTATATATTTTTTAAAAGCCTGTCCCATTCATGACTAATGTTTCTAAAAGAATCACTCTGGCAAATACAGTCATAATCAGAAAATAAATGATCCTCATATAAAATTACTTCACAGTAATTACTTTGAAGGTGAAAGAAAATACTATCATCCCTCAAAGACAATCCCTCAAGGACTATCAGCCTGAACTGAAACTGCCAAAGCAGACTCCACTGATAAAGACGGTGAGTACCTTCTCACCAAAACCAAAGCATCAGCAATAGAACCATCCATTGAGTTTTGCAACCCAAGAACAGATAATATTCACATCTGACAATGATAAACCAATACACAACAGAATGTATTGGTTTAACGCCATAAGAGGGACAACCATGGGCCACATGGGTACAGAGAGCAGGAAATCACTTCTCACCAGGGGAAGCTAAAAAGGCTTTATGAAACTTACCATTCAGACTAGGGCCTACAGGATAGAACAGATTCTGATGGCTAGAGTTGGGCAGGAGAGAACATTCCAGGCATGAGAGAATATACAATCAACAAATAAGACAACATTGCATGTGAGTGCTGGGGTCATGTACTAGACTCATTTGTATCCTTTCTCCACCAGTTAGATGACCTTGGATAAGTTAACTTCCTTAAGATCCACTTTTCTTCTCTGTAAAAGGGAGATGATGATAGCCACTTGATAGGGTTGTTAAGCGGACCAGGTGAGATAATGAAAACTAAATCACGAAGGCCTATGCCTAACAATCAATGCCCAATCAACTGCCACTGCTACTAGTCTCCTGTCACTCTTTTTCTAAAGACTAAACACGCCTTTGATCAGACTTTTTAGATGTAGCTCAGAAGAGCTTGCTAGAAAAATTCCTTTGCTAGGCAAAGGGTGTTGTATAGATAGCTAAATGCATTCTACATGTACTCTAGGAAGCCCCCACCTATTAAAGCATGAAAATGAAAGGTACAAAACCTCCCCCTTCCCCAGAAAAGGTCCCCATTTGCTGTCTGCTTTATAAACTCCTGCATTCTAGGTATAAGCATTGATTAACTAAAATGTTCACAGAGTGTCATGCTGGAGTTCATTGAGTTCTCTTATTAACTGAGAATAGAAAACCAATTTGGCTTAACTTATAAAAAAATCTTAAGTCCTTGAGCATATACTTTGATTCTGAAGGTGCACTGTATTCATAACTTAATCTGTCTTTGATGATTTAAGACCTAGCAGTGCCTCAGGTCCACGTAATTAAGGAGAGTTCCACACAATTGAGGCAGGAGCTGGGCCAACTGCAAAAGCAAGTTGATGGGAGTGTGAGAACATTTGAGACTAAGACAGAAGATAGGACCCTCCAATTCAGGAACTTCAGACTTGACCATGATCGATTTATATAAGAAGATTTATACTGAAACCCCATATACACAACTTAACCCAGCTCCCATGACTACCTAACCTTGTGAGTGAACTTGGGCAAAGCCTTCCTTATTTCATGTGTCAAGTGGGGATACCATACTTATCTCATGGAGGTAACCGAAGGTTTCTCAAAGCAATGCTTACTCTCACTACGGTATACATTCTGGTATCTTCTAATCTGTTGAAAAAGTTGTTTATAGGTAGCAATCAGATTTTACCCTAGAGGGTCTGCTCTGCGTTTTTGGAGAGAACGTACTACAGTTAAGGTGACAAGTCAACACAATTTCAATTAAAAAAGGGACAGAAGATTAAAGCCTACAGCATTTTGCCAGAATTGAGGAGTTCATGGAGAGGGAGTTATAGCTCCCTAAAGTATCATTCTGGGGAGCTGACCTTTCTGCCCCCTCACAGAGTTAGCCAGAGAGCCATGCTATGCCCTACAAAGTCAAGGCACATAGTGGAAAATCCTTAACACTTTCTTTCAACAGGCCATTCAAGGGTGGGGATTCTAGGGGACTCTCAAAGGCTCCAGGTCTGATGTAACAGCCAGCCAGCCCTCCTGAGCTGGGACAAACTGTTACCTCTTGAGAGGCCTACAGTATACCCTAATCTCAACACATCATCTGCTTCAAAATAAGCCAAAAATCACTACAACATGAAAACATTTTTTGGTATCACTCAACTGTCACAAATATCTTTGGGAACCCTGAAAACACCAGAGGCACTTCTCCACAAAGAAGCTTCTATCTATGAAGAGCCTACTGTGTTGAAAGCCAACCGTGTGGTATAGCACTGCCATCTGGGGCCGGGGGGAACTCCTTACAACTAGAGAAAACCATTGGCAGCCATCCCTATTGGCAAACTGCTGTGTACATGTGCACACAGAAAGACTTCCTAACAGCAGGGGTTTACTCTCCTGTGAGGAAAGATGGCTTCGTTTCAAGAGACACCAGGAGGGAAAAACTGAGTTCGGCATCCCCAACAATAAACGGAGCCAGAAGAAAACCAAGCTCTGCTGAATTGGGCCACCCAAGGGACCCAGAAAAGAAATTAAGCAATGACTGCCATGACATTTCTAAGACAAGAACCAAAGGCACATGGCCTTGAGCATGTAAAACAGAAGTCAACTAGAAAAGGAATCTTAGACAAAGCAAATATGTGCCATGGTGTACAAGGTTAAAATAACATCAGAATAACTGTATTCATGGGCACTCACAGATCATATGAATTAAAAACAGCACTTCAAGAATTTTATATGAAGGAAATTTGCCTGTTAGAATACTCAAAAGCCAATTTGCAGGAGACCAAAAGCAGCAGTAAGCTGAAATTCTACCAGGACACAGGAACTTCCAGTGTGACAAGCTAAGGAAAAATCTCCCCAAATGTCAGGATGTGACAATGAACCTAGATTATGAAGAAGTGATTTCTTATAGCCACACGATTTGTGACATCTTTGCAATTTGCCCTGTGATGCTTCTTCAATAGGACCATAGTTTTATTAGAGAACATCTTGGGAAAAAAATCTCTGCATGGCCCTCATACTGGCTTTGCTAGTCACAAAGGGAACAGGCCTGTGGTTTTCTGGCCAGGCACATTCCAGCAGGTGCCTCAGCACTGTCCTCTACTGTTGATGTCATCTTTTACTTTTGTTCAACATGATGGCCTTAGGGCTGGAGTTCCAACTTTTTCCACAATTTCTACGTTTTGTGCTAATTCTCACCTAAAAATTAACTCAGGAATTTGCTTTGTGGTCTCACTGATCCTGAGCATAAAAAAATTTTTTGTGAACCAGGACAATTGTTTGGAGCAGGGTAATTTGCAATTTTAAATGTTTCTCTATGAAGAAAGAAAGAAGTTATTCACTCAAAGTCAGAGTAATGGCTATGAAATAATTTGAACAAGGGAAAAGAAAAAAAAAACAGCTCTTGTCCTAATGCTGAGTGGTTTGACTTCTTAAAGTGTAGAGAGGGCAGATATCCTTAAGCTACTCTAATTATCAACAGCAAGAGGTTTTTTGCAGTATTTGGTTCAAATGTGGCTTGTCTGAGGCTGGCGTACAACCCATGTAAGTTTTACAAAAACATTTTTCCCTAATTAGTGAATGCATATAAATCACTGGGGCTGCCAGTAAAGAATTTTTAAGTTCTGTCTGAAAATGAGTAATTGAATCCTTCGTCAGAAACAGGAAGCCTGCCAATGAATTTCATGGGTTACTATTCATTAACTAAGACCTGCATGGCAACCCCTGGAGTTTGCAATGGGTGGCCACAGAGACCCACAGCTCACCTCACCTGAAAGTGCCTATACAACTAGTGTAACAGTGTTTTAGAAAAGGGGTTAGAGTACCATTCTGCAATTTACTGTTGTGGGACCGGGGGGCAACTTACTTATTCTCTGCCTCCATTTTTTTTATCTTTTAAGTGAAGATAAGATTACTATCTTTTTCACAAGGTTGTGCTAAGGACAAAATGAGGTAACACACTGTATGGACACACAGTAAGTGTTCAATAAACATTAAAAATCAGCATTGCTATTTTGGATTATTCCAAAGCTTGCTTTATTTTTCTTCTCTTTCTGACAAGGACATTTCTAAAAATGAAATATTCATCCTTGTCAACAGAGAATAGGAAACAATGTCGATTTCATAAGCAATTTCACCAGAGACCTACATCATCTTCCTCAGGAAATGGAATGAGTACAGAAGCAAGATCCCTTTACGACATTGTCTCTGCCCCCAATATTCTTGCCAAAATGTAACAGAAGAGACATTCCATAATATTTTTCTTTCTGAAAAGGCATTTTGGCCTCTACTAGAAAACCCCTCCACCCAAATTAAAGTAGAAAATTCAAACTAGGTCTTGGAGTATGTTTTCTTTTAAATTAATTGAAAATTGATTTCATGGACTGTCTTAATTAACTCTTTTTTTCTTCTAACCTTCAGAGTTCCAAGTAAAGATGTCATTTATTTTCACCGAGGGAAGTCATAAGTCATAGAAGCACCCCCAAATACATGTCTGTGTAAGGCTGATATCCAACGAAGAGAGGAAGGAGGATCTGAAATGGCAGTAGTAGAGTCTGCAGAGAGTCCAATCAGCAGATACTGAAGTGCAAAAACCAGGAAGGGTTCACTGCCTGGAAGTTCACCATGGAGTCAGAACCAGGGATACAGCCCTGCCTGATGGGCCATATCCTGCTTCTGGCTTTTGTCCTAGATTAAGTGTTCTCATGGGGGAAGGGCTCACTTCCCAGAACCCTCCTGACCAAGGCTTCTTATCAGCCTATGCACACAGGCAGCAGAGTTTTAGAGACATCAGACAGCTGAGGTTCAAGTGCTAGTTCTTACATCTCTGAGTCTCAATTTTCTCATGTCCCTGCCCTATCTCGCAAGGCATTGATTGAGAGGCTGGAAAGAAATTTTATAAGGATCATCTGGATGCTGCAAAGAGCTGTGTCAATAAATTATTAGTCCTTCTATGACCTACTTTATTTGAATTGAGAAAGCATTTATAAATCTAAAAGGAAAATAAAAACTAAGAAACCAAATGGCACTAACCCATAAGTAAAAATGCTCAATTAGCTACATAACCCAATAATTCGTTCATGCTGACATGAACAAAATATCAAAAATTTGAATTCTGTAATAAATGGATAAAAAGTTAAAGAAAGTGCTTTCTTTGTGAATGTGTATGTTAAAAAAAAATCCAAGACTAAGTTAACCAGTTAGATTTACTTGGAAAAGTAGCTACATCTCTACCTCAATAAACATTATAAATATACTAAGCAGTTGACAAAAAGTTTTCTAATGTAATGATTATTTTTGCTGAAAACAAGATTCCTTTAAAAATTAAACTTATTAGCATCTATAAGATTACTGGTTTTGTGGTCCACTTTGTATCTATCATTTGTGTACATAGCTTCAATTTTAGACTTCTCTTAAGGCCAAATTCAAGCATTATATAATTTTATAAGGCCTTATTCAAAGTATGTACTCAATAATCATCTGATGGTTGACTGAATTAGGAGCACTGGCTTCTTACTAAAAAAACTAAAATCTTCTCCCTAAGAAATAGTTTAAATTGAGTTGACTTTAACATCAGAAAAAACATTCTAGATATTTAAAAATTTTAAGCTTATCACATACAAGTACTTATTCTGTCTTACTCCCCAAAGTTAAAACAAGGCTGAAAAAATGGATATTTCAAGAAAAGATATTTAAGAAAACTTTTTGTACACGAACCTATACCACATTGCCTTAGATGACTTGGTGGAGGGTCATATGCTCCCCATCTCTGGAGGTTGGATGCTCCTTGATCCAAGAAATGGCAGAAGAGACTTGTAGGTCAAAAAGAAAAAAAAGAAACCAAATGACCTTTAGTCTTCTTTCCCTGTATGGCTGCATATCCTCCTAAAGTTTACCATCCTACATCTTTCTTCCTCTTTATCAGTTATTGGTCTGGTTTATATTCTTGAGTACTAAAACAAAATTTTTTCTCATTAATAGTGATATCAATAATGAAGTCATCACTCAACATTCAAGCCTTAAAGTGTTCCCTCCCTGATAAGAGCTATTTGTAGATATTCACAAGTATAACACTTGGTAGAGATACCTTCCTGACAGTGTAATGTTGACAAATGAGAGTCAATGAATATTACAGTATTAACTCATGAAATCAAACTGGACATCAACTTTTTCCAAGATTAATTAAATACCAGAAGGTGAACCATTTGAAACCTTCACTTCCATTTGCTTGTTGGTAGCCAGAAAGGAACTCTTAAAGGTACAGTAGCTCAACAGAATTGGCAGCTGAAATTAACCCTCATTCTACTTTTAACACAATTCTCTTTGCTCCGAACTCAAACTTAACATTTTAATGCTTCTACTTTGAGAGTATCTTATAACAGTTTTGCTCAGAAATAAAATTTTCTAAAAAGATTTAATAACCACTGATTTTGGAGAAGCTGGTTGTGGAGAGTTTTATGCAAATTGAATAAACACTAACTTGGAATCCTACAACTCTGTCTAGTGAAATTTTACTAATTAGCGTCATGTTATAGGTACAAAATGAAGATTAATTGTCTGGGGCAACTTCAGGATGACATATTGTTTAAATCTTAATGGCATTAGCACAATTAGAAAGCAAGCAGTTTACACCAATTAAGGCAGGTGTAATTTTAGAACAAATTCACTAAAGAATGTTCTTTAAATAATGTATCTTCTCCAGACTTTAACACAGCCCTAAGACTTACAAATATAATTGTGTAAAATATATCAAAGGTTTACCAGAGCTAACAAAGCCTTTGGAAGTTTTACACCTATTGAAAGCATTGTCCTGGAGAAGTAACATCACAACCCGAGAGCTGAGAGTTTTAGTACTTTCAACTTTATGCTAAGGTATAATGGGTCATAGAGCCAATAAGGAACTGCTCTTTCTTTAACCCACATCTTCCCAAATTAGGGGAGCCATAGATAAGGTGTCTTGAAACCACAGCAATTACTCCATTTTAAACCCGAGATTCTGGTGGGGAAAAAAATATATCAAAACAAAAAGTAAGGTAATGTTTATTCAAGTGGTCTCTAAATAAGTGAAATTCCCAAAAGGTCTGTGGCAATTCCAAGATACATTCATGCCAATTCTCACCAGTTTTCCTTTAAGTTGTTCTCAAACATCCTCCCATAAAATGCACTGAGACCACCACTATTAGGATACCAGTATAAAAAAACAATAACTAATGTTAACAATTCAGATGGAAAATATCTACTTTCATGTTCAGTAGATTAAAAATTTAATAAGCACTGTTCATGTTCAAAAAATTATTATACGTATGAACATGAAGAATTTTAGCAAACTGATCATTCATTATATAATTTAAAGAGGAAAAAATCTACCTGCGTCACTTTGCTCCAGAGAAATGTGTAAAAGGGCGGCATAGGCTAAAAGGCTAGTATTCGAGATTTATCCAGTGCTTGGTACTCTACTTCTGCTTTTGTACTAAACAGACATAGATGTGAGCAGTGCTCACTTGTCATCATAGATGGGGCATTTCTGCACAACTGTGGTGTTGTATCGCAGGGGTCTTCTCCAAGTGACTCAGGAATAAAATGAGATCATCTAAATCTATCCTAGACCACACCAAAAAGACAACTGTAAAAGTTGAAAGAAAAAATAAGAGAGATTAAAAAAGAAAGATATGCTGGCCATCTAATGGTGTAAATGTATACAGTACATACAACATAAGCATTGCATTCAGATATTAGAGATATACACAAAAACTGCCCTACATATATTTGATTCCCATTTGTAGCTATATTGGAATTTAAATCATATTATATAAAGGATATTGCAACATTCATAAACAGTCTTTATCTGGGCATACCAATGTGGCATATTCCTCTCATTAGGCTCAACTTTGAGTCTAGATGGAGGTAAATCCAGTTCTACAGTATGAAATAGAAAATTAAACTTAAAAAAAGACTCATTTAGAATGTGTTAGAAGAGGCTTGAGCATTTACCACCCTTTAAGCCCATGGCTTGTTAATTTTTAAAAATTATTAATGTAAAGACGGCTACAAACCAGAGAGGTATATCCATTACATATTTTCTCTAGAAACAAGTATGTATTTGGCAATAATTCAAAATCATAAATGTAACAGTACATGGCAACACTTCTTAGACTACGTGAAGGACATAACCATTTTCTAAATTGACTTAGACATTTTGGATTATAAATAAGCATACAATATCTAAATTAAAATGGGTAAATCATTGCTTTTTGTTCTCTTCTCCTTTACAACATTCCAAATATTGGAAACGTTTCATTCTTCTTAAGCACAACCACAAGAATCCTAATGCTTCCATTGTACAATATTATAAGCTAGAAACCAAAATCATTCTGGCCATAACTATACAATTAGGCCAATTCCAAAGATAAAAAAAAAAAAAAAAGCCAATGCCATTTAGATAAGAATGACGTGGTTTTCAGTTTATAGACAAGGCTGCAAAGGCACTCTACCATTGTAGAACAACAAATAAATACTAAATTGAGCAGACCTAAAGACAAAAAAAAATTGGGGGGAAAAAACTGTAAAAAGGCTACATTTCTGAAAGCCCTACGTACACATGCAATGTTGCCATACTTCAGGGCACTGGAGGCCCTTGGGTTGGAACACCATTAAGCTGCCACAAGCTTTAATGCTCTTATAGGTATTTTACTCTGAGTCTAACACTTTCTGTCCTTTTTCATAAGAGGAGTAACTAAAGTGCTGAGTCATCATGTATATGCAGTCACATGAAGTGGCTTGCATCACAGTCAGGCTGAAACTTTATGCTTAGCTTTATTATTCCAAAGCTCTTTTGGAAACAGCAGTAATTCTCCAAAAGTTCTCCTTCAAGTCTGCTCAAAAAACAACAAGAAGCTGACGAGTAATCAAGGAAACAGTGTGAAAATTATGAATGCAATTTAAGCACTTCAAGTATATTGTCCAAAATTTAATCAAAATGATGCTGCTAACAACAGCAACAATATGAGCACTGTGGTGAAAGACTCTCCGTACCATATCACATCACGCTCTTAATGTCTGTGCTGTCCATTATAGTAACCACTAGCCACAGTGGCTGTTGACCACTTGAAATGTGACTACTGCAAACTGGGATGCACTTAAATACACACCAAATTTCAAAGATTTACTATGAGACGTAAGAATGCAAAATATTTTATGCATTTTACTTCTTTCTCTTTACTTTGTAATGTGGTCACTAGAAAACGAAAATGACATATGAGGCTCACATTATGTTGCTATTGAATAAACTGTTATAGACTTTCTTTTAAAAGAAAACAAAAATATCAAATGGAAAAAGCATTTAAAGTACATGGCATAGTTCTTTACTATATCTATGCTACTTAGCCCAAGCCCAAAGATGATCTAAGACCCAAAACTTATTGCCCATTAAAAATGGCTATGAAAATGAAAATATCCCGCATTGCATGAATTTCCTTGGGACATATGTTCTGATTTTTAATGAGCAACATGCAGGAGGGGCTCCCGATATCTCCCTCAA
>NW_024340701.1:16373908-16395555 GCF_902729225.1 Pteropus medius | reverse complement strand
CCCTGCTTCCCCGTCCCCGCCCCCCCCCAAAAAAAAACACTAGGCAGGTGGTCGAGAAAAGCTAGCAGGGGCAGCAATGGGGTACGTAATTTAGGAAGAAAAAAACCCTGGGCCCAAGTCAAGCTAGGTCAGAGCTAGTAATCTCAGCAGAGGATAGTGACTGTGGGAGAGAAAGACTCCTCATTTTGAGCTACAAGAACCCCAACCAGTGGATTTCAGTGTCTCACTAGAGTAACAATCATTGTTCCCAACCCCTCCAGACACTAGAATGACAGTCCTCACTCTAATTCTGATAAATCCTGCACCAGGCACCAATGTTCAGTGGCAGAGGCATTTCCTTAAAAAAAAAAAATAGGCAGAGAACAGGCTGGTTATAATTTTTGAGCTTCTGAAACTGTTTGCCAAGTTTCTGTAATATATCTCTATTACAGTAAATTTGTAAACAAGTTGGCCTCTGGTCAAAATTTAAAAGTTCACAGTAGGAATTCACATTGTCAACACTTGGCCAATACTAAGCTACATTAATGATTTCTAAAATAAATAGGCAGAAATTTCTCATTACAGATTTCAGTTTTTAGACATATCCCATATGTCAGTTTTACAAAACAAACCTAAATATACCCTAGTGAATGACTCTAATACAGACCTGAGATGAAACATAGAGGAATAAGGCAAATAATAAAATCTTGCATGTAGAGATATTTATTGTGCTACTTAAGATGCATGAGATTCATCTGGAAGCCTCCACAGATGGGCAGTATGCTCCAAGGATGAAAAGGCCTCTGGAGCCATGTTCAGTCACATATGAGTCCTCATAAATGTGACCAGGATCACTCCAGAAATAATTTACATACCTGGGTTAGGACCTGCAAAACTCTCCTGAGAGTCCATTTACCAACATAGTTCCCCTTGCCCCATTGTGGGCAGGGACATGGGAAGAGTCCTCGTGATTAACACCAATGGACCCTGTTTCTGGACACCTCCCAGGACGGGGCAAAAGGGTCTAGACCCCTGCATCTGAGAAGCCTCTCTTAATCAGTAGGGAAGTTTATGTTTAGCCAAGGGAGGTAAAACAGCCAGCCTAGAGCAAGCCACTCTGGGAGTTAGGCAGATCCATTTTCCATATTCCACTACAGAGGGCTCTGAGAAGGTTCTCTGAAAGAGCTATGAAGTCCTGCCACCAGAAGACTTAGCAGGGGCTGGGTGGAGAACACTGTCCTCTAGAGGAGCCATGCATTATTTCTGATTTAGAGTCTGTCTTCTTCCAGGCCATCTGATATCAGTTATCTATGCCGTCCACCCCAGGGGAAAAAGCTACTCAATTTGATAGTCTCCTAATAATAAAGGAAGAATTTTTTTTTTCCAGGAGATCTGTGGTTGGAATCATTGAAGCATTGGTAGGTGTTTGACACATCCATACATACTTTACATGGTAATCTGACCTCAACATTCCTTGGTGTGGCTCTGGTGATGTTGGCTGGACTTACATGCTGAGGGTTACCTAGCTGCCAACTGATTGATGCACACCTACCCCCATATCATAAGTTCATCATTCACAAAATGTTTTCAAACATATTACCTTATTGTAATCTTAACAATCGGAAAAATGTTAACATGCCCATTTATAAATAAGGCTAAGAAAGTACATGTATCATACTTTTCTTGACAGGATTCAGATTGCCCACCACCAATCCATCAGAGGTCATCAGAGGTAGAAGCCAATGCTTCTACCAAGCATACACTACATTTGTTTTACTTAAAAGTCATCCTTGTTCACCTCTAGATTCAAACCCTTCTAGTCACAGTCTCTTGAGTTCCTTACCCTATCTACTTTCCCAAAGTGTGGTAGATTATAAAAATGACCACAATTTCTTACCTCTTTTTACATCCATACCCTTTGCCATATAATTTTGTGACTTACTCTGAGTTTATTTCTGTGACTTGCTTGGACCAATAGGATATTAGCAAATATGACCCAAGCAGAGACTTGAAAATCACTTGAGAAATTATGTTTGCTTCCACTCTTGTCTGCTTTCCTCACTATGATAAAGCCATGTTCAGGCTAGTCTACTGGTCCAGGGAAGATGAGATACATGGAACAAAGCCAAGTTACCCCAGCATAGATCAGCTGACAGCTAGCCGACCTCCAGACATATGACTAAGCCCAACCAAGATCATTAGAGCCACGTAGGCTATGCCCATCAGATTCTAGAAACATGAGTAATAAGCAATTATTTTTGCAAATCCCTGAGGTTTTGTGGTTAATTTTTAAACAGCATTAATATGGCAAGAGGTAACTGATACATACTGCAAACTCCCTCCAAAGTTTTTCCATTGAAACTCAGATGCTTTTGCTGAGGCATAAGCTCCCCTCTGAATATCTGTTTCAACTCCTGACCCTCTGTAGAAGAATCTAGCTCTCTTCTAAGGCTACCATGTCTTCTGTGACCTTTTCTACACCCAACATGAAGCTTGTTAGCATTTTTGACATGATCCAGTGCCCTGTCCAGACCATTGCCCTTTCACTTGCAGCCATCCCTTCTCCCCTGATGCTCAGACCATCTGGCTATACCATATACCACACTTTACCTCTTCCTATTGAAGTACCAATCCCTTTATATTTTTTAAAGATTGACAGCTGGTCAACAATTTTACCATCTGCTCCATGACCTATCTACCATCCAGGGTGACTTGTTGCCTTTAGCATTTCAGTCCTGAGTTATCCACCAATGGCAATGAACTTCACCTCCATTCCATTGTTACCACCTACTCCCATGGCTGCAACATAAAATGTCAGCATCTGAAAACACTCTACCTCCAGAATAGTGAATTAAAAATCCCACACTCTGCCCATACCACCCCCATTTTCCAGTTCTCACTTCTTTAGTGTCACTATATTTATTCTTCAGTCAACCATTTATCAAAACCTACTATGTCCTAGGCACAATGCTGAGCGCTGAAGAAATAGTAGGAAATGAGAAACATAATTTTTGCAGTGACAAACTCACAATTTCCATCCTTAATGAATTTTTTATGCTGCTATTATCTCCCTTTTATCTCTTTCCCTCTCCACAAGGGTTCTTTTAAATATTAGCTCCTCAAACCACCTACCCTACCTCATGAAGTTGCCATAGATGACTTATCTCTTATACATCACAAAGAAAATCGAAGCCGTCAGAAAAAAATACGTTTAACTTCCTGCCATACCTCTAAGTGTACCTGCATCCACACTTACTTCATCCTCCTTCTCAATTTGTCAAAATCAAAGATGTTCACCTGTTTGAGACTAACACTTCCACTTGTGCTCTGGACTGCACACCCCAGGATCTCAAGTCCATTGCTTACCTCTCTCCAAATAATCTTCAGCCTTTCCCTTTTCACTGAGTCATTAATACACAGTAGTTAGGGTAGGGCTGGCTGCTCAAATGGATAAACCCCCAAATTTCTCCTTTAACATTATTTTTCTTGTTCATGTAGAATTATACTGTATTTGGCAAGTGGCCTTCCAAAGGTGGTCCTCACTTGTAGCCAGCAGATGAGGAAAAATAAAGGATAATCTGGGAAGGCCAGACATGGATGTAGCATATGTTACAGCTACTTTCATTGCACTAACTAGAACCCAGTCATATGTTACACCTAACTTTGAAGGAGGCTGGGAAAGGTAGTCTAGCCATGTGCCTAGCAAGAAAATGAAACGGGTTTTGGTGAATCCTAATATACTCTGTCCCAGTGGTTAAACGAAAGAGTTTTGGGCTCAGAAAGATCAGGGTTCAAATCTCAGGCCTGCAACTTACTGGCCAGGTGATAGTGAGATGGTGGTAGGGTTCAGACACATTAAAGGAGAACACTAATAAGAATCTCCTACACTGAATAGGGTATGAAATGTATCTGCTCCATGCCCTGGTAACTGTCTATGTATACGTAGCTAGCGTTCCAGATTCTGGAGAAGTATAATTTTTAAAAGTAAAGGGGAACTGTTTTTCATATCTTCCACAAATAAGTAAAAGATATTGACAATTCCAAGGAAGTTCTTGTCTCTTCCAAAAAGAAAAAATTAGGACAGACGTTTGCAAAGTATTTTCAAGTTCCCATTACAAGAATTCTCAACCATTGGTTGCACATTGGAATCCCCTGGGAAGCTTTTAAGAATCTTGATTCTGAGGGTGAAACCCAGGCATTCATATTCCTCAAGCACCCCAGATGATGCCAAAGTACAGCCAAGGATGAGAACTGCCACCTTAAAAGATGGACACTCAAATTATATTTTTACTTTTTAATTCAAGTGAGCAAGATACAGAAAGATTAAATACACTACTTATAATCAGGCAAGATAATTCTGCCTTGATCACTTGTTTCTTCCTCCACTAATCTTTTAGGCTCTAGGAACTATTTCTAGACAATGTTTCTTGGTTTAGAGAAAATTAATACTAAAACTTATGACTAAGAATCTGTAAGCTTACTAAGCCCTATTAAGACTCTACTAAGAGACATCAACATTTATTAGTCAAAAAGCAGGCAAGTTACTGCACTGCTAGAATAAATAATTTAATAATCTAAAAATAAATACAATAATTTGCCCTTCCACTTCCATAGCACCTTTAATCAGGAATCTGGTCTTAGGGGTCTCAAGAAATGTGTATGGTCAGAACCAATCTAGCACCAATATTTCCTCTAGCTGCTAGCCTTCATACAGCTTTATGATTCAAAGTTTTAAATAACAGTACTCTTGAGGGCTGAGGATTGTGGCTCACTGGGTAAAAAACAAAAATGCTGAATGGAAAATCATGGCTAATACTTGTATATTATTTGATTGTACCTCTTGCCTGAAGTCAGTCTGGGCTATTCAATCTTTATATATGACTATACTAGATGGCTCTGGAAATAAAAGCTCACACAGCTATTTGCCAAGAGAACAAGAATCCACAGAACCTGAGACCTTGGGCCTGTGTCCTCAGCCTTAAAATAAGTGAAATGAATGACAACATGTTTAATTTCTATCATGGGATGCTTATTTTTCCTCCATGTGACTCTGCCACATGTACTTGGTGGGAAGGGGGAAGGGCATGGAGAAATACCTAAAACATAATTTGGGAAACAAATAAGTATGAGCTTAAGGAAGGGTGCAGCTATAGGTAGAACTGGTTGTTTTTTTATTGCTGTTATTTGAGGAGAAAGGATCAGTTTATATTGTGGACACATTCAGTTGGACATATCAAAACTAGAGAAGGCTATGGAATATGAGTTTGGGTTTCAGGAAAATATCTTGGAGTTTTCAGGATTTAGATGGTATTTAAAAAGTTATGAGCTGGGATGAAGCCACCAAGGGAGTAAGTATAGAGAAAAGAGGAACAGACTGAGACCTGGGGCCTGCCCATATTAAGAGTTTGGAGAGCAGAGGAAAAACTAGTCAAGGAGGCTGAAAAAAACAGTGAAGTATAAGGAAAACCAAGAGAATGGAGTACCTTGGAAACCAAGCTGAGAGAATTTCCTGGAATATACAGTGAACTTTAAAATTCTCAGTGATTGACGTTCAATATTCTTCTTGCTTAATTGGAAAGATGGAAGCTGAGCTCCAGGAAGGTCTTCGATCTTACTTCCCACATGGAATTAGTTTCAGTAGCATGTCCCATCATTCTAATGAAAGCCAAGTTTCTCAGAAACCATAGAGTCTGCCAGTAACACTTACAAATGGAAATAAATAAAACTGATGATGATCACACTTCAGTGTTTATAAAGTGTTGCCTCACACGGTTCCCCTTAGAACTCCACAGCCTCACTGTGATGTGAGCAGGGGTTGTACTCAAATGTGCAAAAATAAAAATCTGCAACTCAGTTGAGATAGTCAAGGCCAGCCATCTAAGGTTGTAGAAAAGCTAGATGAGAACTTGGCTCTTCTGACCTCAAATCTTTGGTTCCATCTCTCATACTGTATTGCCTGTTATGTAAATAAGGAGAAAAATCAGCTTCTTATCCTCAGTAGGCAAGACTGTCCCAAACATGGAATTAAGTGAACAAATCATATTTGCATACTGCTTTGTGGATCACACTATCACATACTCATCATCAGGGAAAGAAAGAAAAGGACCAAGTGTGAACTGAGTGAGTTAGGGAAACCAAGATTAAACAATTAAACACAAGTATGAGAAAGAGGCCTGTTTTTCTTTGCCTCACCACAGTCTTTACACTGTATTCAAGTTCAATTGCCAACATAGTTATCAATTCCTCCACTTTTCCAAAAGGACTCATTTCTAATCTAATGCAAGATATCACATATCAGTCAGAGTTTTAACCAAAGTTACAGCCTTTAATTCAGCACCACAGAAGTTGTTACTTAGAGCCTTTCAGTCCCAGGCAAATCAAAGAAAGCTTAGATCCTAAAACCGAGCATGAAAATTTTTAAATTCTTTTTAAAAAGTAAGTTTAAAGCCAGTAATCAACAGACTGTGGTCTGACCAAGACCTGGCAACCTGAAAATTTTCAGACTTACTTCAGGGATCTAGAAGCAGAGTACTACATTAAACCACTTCTTTTTGGCTTTATAAATAAGGTGTTCATAGATTATTGATTATAAAAAGCTAAATGGTAGATTGTAAATGTAGAAGTTACTCATCTATAAAGCATACCCTGGATTAAAATTCTGCATCTCCATCTGTTTGTGAAATAAGCCTCATTGGAAAGTAATTACATCAGCAAAACCAAGTGGGATGGCTTAACACAATCACTAACAGAGCTGGATACTGTTTTTGAAAGACAAGTGACACAGCAATTATTCCCTCTTTCTCATCGGGAAGCTGCTGTGGGTTTTTTTTTTCTTTAATTTCTGAAAGATCACAAATGAATGTAATATAAAATTTAAAAGACACAAAGGGATTATATGGTGAAGAGAATAGCAGAGCCCCTAACCTCCCAGTTTCCTATCCTGGAGCCAACCACCATTACCAGTTTGTGTCCAGGGGACTGTTTGAAATATTTTAATGAGAATTCCTCAGATCTTTCATTCTTTTCTTTATAGTCTTAGATCTTATTACTTTACTCTTGTCCTTTCTCTAGCTGGATTTTTGTTTAAGATATGCCAGTCAAAAAAAAAAATGAAAAGCCAGGGTCTATAACTCTTCTCATATAGCTATAATGGCAGACAATATCTTACTCAGAGGCTGGTTTGGTTTACTAGGATTACTTCCTAAAAGTTTAAAAAAAAAAAACTTCCAATGACAAACTAAGCAGGTACTCCTTCACAGGACTTCTTAAATCACTATTTTATATAAAGGTAAAAAAAAATTGTCTTTAAAAATAAAAATAAAACTCTATGTTATGAGCTGATCTTACTTAAAAATCAATGAAGCAGTATATTCTAAGAGTAAACTGAAATGTCTAAATGTCTTTTTAAATCTATGCTCTCCTTGCTGATACCTAGCCTTCTCACATCAGACATCAGTCTTTTTCTTAGAGTATAGACAGTAATTTTTTTTTGGTAATTGACTACCAGAATCAAACACCCTTAGTTACCTTTTCATGCCTTTAGGACTTGTACATTGTTCCAATCAATCTAGAAGGGAAAGCATCTTTAATTCTGGCAGGTTCTAAGTACATATCTACAGGGCTTCTATTATGTGCCAGGTATCATGCTAAATATCTGGAATAGAGTGATGAAAACCATATGCCCTGCCCACTATGAGTCAGCAATTACAGGAAACTAAGGGGTAGAACCCAGCAACATGTCTTCCCACACTCTTTATTCCTTAGCAAATGTCATGCCAAGACATACTAAGACCCTACCTGCCCTATGTCTAGCGCTCTACCTGATGGTAGGTTACCTCACTGCCCTGAGCTGAGCGGTTGTGGGTTCTTAAGCTAGGGTTGCTCCCTGGAAGGCTAAAAGTGAACAATACAGTAACTGCCCACACCTTATAGCCAAATCTCTACAGGCAAGACCAGGCCATTGCTGGAGTTGGGAAGGGAGGCTTCTGACTCCTTCTATAACTTTTTTTTCTAGACAGAAATTGTAGGCTCACGGTGACAAATTCCTTGCTTCAGCTGGGCTACAAATTTAAAAAAAAATCTAGCTGTCAGTCTCAAACAGAAAAAGCAAGCAATTTCTAAACCAAAGATGGTAAGATGAAGACTTTCAAATGCTACATGTTCTCCTGTGCTGCAGATTCTGGGCCTATCTCCCAGAAAAGAATGCAAAGATCAAGGCAGGACCTTGATTGACAAGAAGCAAGAGTTACTTCTGGCCATCCCATCTGCTTCCCTGTGGAGAATTCTTTACTTGGTGGTAGTCAGGTTAGTGAAACCCAGGAAGAAGATTTTCCTAATGGTCTGGCATCCCTGATGGGTTAGAGTTGCAACTGAAATATAAGGAGAATGTCAGAATTCTGTTATTGCAGAAGTCAGCCCACCCTACTCAAGGATCGCCTACCTGCTTTTCCTCCATGTTCCATCATTTCTCTCAGAAAAACACAACAAAACAAAATAAAACATGGGTTTCCACCTTGTGACATTAGGCAGACAAGTCCACCCACCCTTGCCATGTCCCTCAGGAACTTCCAAAAAGATCTGCATAACAATAAATACATCACACTCATTTCTCTAGCACAGAACATACTATTGTCTTAGAGAAAATAATGGGGAAATATATTATCTTTAAATTAGAAAAATCTGAGTAGCTTCATTTTTGGTTTAGATAGCTCATTGCTTTAATAATTTTTCTTTTTCATCTCATTGCAATGTAGGTTTTAAAAACATTACTATCTACAATTCCCAAATAAAAGATGATTTATACAATGCAGGAAAGCCCCCAGGCAATTCTAAAATTCCATTCTTAAATTGTCTAAAATTTTGCAGTTCAGTTTCAGTGTACCCTATGTTGGCAACTTACGAATATAAAATAGAGAATGTCAACACTGTGGAAGTCACAGTGCTGCTCAGATTTCCAGTCTAAATTAGGAACTAAGGGTTATGAATGTAAAATGACAATAAGTCCTTTCTAAAAACAGGCTCCTGCCCTTCACACAGCTATCAGCCCCCTTAAGGCTCTGTGGCTCTAAAAATAAGTAGCAAAGGATCATTATCAGAAACAATAAAAAAGACCTTTTTTAAACTTATTTTTTATAGTTGACATGCAATATTATTAGTTTCAGGTATACAAAATGGTGATTAGACATTTTTATAACTTACAAAGTGATTATCCCGATAAGTCTGGTACCCATCTGACACCATACAAAGACCTTTTAGGTAGCCATCCAAGAGAGACTCAAGGCTGAAACTATGCCTTAGGTAATGAACACTGATAACCTTCCACATCTCATATGCCCTTTGGAGTGGAAGCGAGGTGAGAGCAGGAAGAATATCTCCTGCACAAAGAGAACAACACACTATCACTGCGTTCTTTTAGGAGGCTCCAAGTACTCTAAGCAGAGAGAACACAGCAGGGGTTGGGCAACAGTATGAGGTTGATATTCAGACATCCCAAATTCCAGCAGAGTAGACTCTAGTCCTATATTCCTGGCATGACTAAGGCCCAAATAGCTGCCATGGCTTCTGTCTTCTGGTCAAACAAGAGGCCTGGAATGTTCCAGGGGCGGCAGTGGACACCACTTAGATGTTCTTACCATTCAGGCTCTTGACATCAGCAGAAAACTACATTTATAGACTGGCTAAGATTTTGGAATGAGTGGCAACTTGACATTGCTAGCAAAATGGGCAAAGAAAAGATGGGGCATGGAATCTTTAGTAAGACACAGGTGTGAGAAGAACATAACATGCTTAAAGTCAGCATTTCAATTCCAGGAAGTAAAATCATTCAGCTTTCAGTATAACACAACCACTTATCCAGTCTGTGCCACAAGACATGCCTCCCCACCTACCACCACCCACAGAGAGATGACTGACTATCCGCTCCCAATTCCACACAGGTGGGAATCAGTGTCCATTGTCCCTTGAAACCCCTGGACCTAGCACAACATCTTCCAGAGAATTAGGTGATGAAAAAATGCCTTCCCTTTAAACTACTGAGCTCACATGAAGGCTCTCCCACTAGCATAAAATAGTACTATTTTCAAGGTAGCTCTGTGACTAGGGGTACAGTTTGAGAAGCCAGAAATGAATGAAAGACTTGTAGGGGGGTGAACCTTCCTTACTCTCCCATGTTCATTCTCAGACACAAAGGACTACTCCCACTGGAGAGCAAATCAGAGAGAAATTAGGTTTCAACAATCCTGATTTGATGGTAATTTCCAGATACCCTGCTTTGTCACATACAGAGAAAACCAAGTGAAAAGGAAATCAGCTTGCTGACAGTCTGGGGCTTTTCTGAACTTCCTCATCCTCTGGAACTGCAGAAGCCAGATTTGCCATTCTGTCCATGGAGGAACAGCATTTGATGGAGCAGAACAACTGATGGCAGTTCAAGATCTACAAGAAAGTAAACGTATAATGCAGGAGTCCCCAACACCTAGAGCCACAGACCAGTACCAGTCAGTGGCCTGTTAGGAACCAGGCTGCATAGTAGGAGGTGAGTGGAAGGCCAGCAACGGAAGCTTCATCTGTATATGTAGTTGCTTTGCTCCCCATGCGCTAGCATCACCATCTCAGCTCCACCTCAGATCATCAAGCAGTAGATTCTCACAGGAGCGCTTGCCACTGGTGCTGGTCCCTGGTACTCAAAAGGTTGGGGACTACTGGTATAATGGATTGCCAATTTAATGAGTTCTGACTTCCCTAATATGCTTCTTGAGGTCTCTGTACTCTTGTTTAAATCCATGCTTCCTGCTTTTCCAGTCTGCGTCCACCCTACAATCCCTCCCATGCTGGCCTAAATATCCTAGTCCCTCTTCCTCCACCTTCCTACAACTGCACCAAAAGCTTTCAAGGTTTAATCGTCCTCCATTGTAAGCACCTTTCCTTAGTCCATGTAAACTATTTTTATGATCAATTCAAATGTCCCTCCATCTCTTTGGTTTTTCTCCTTGACATGAGCAAATAGTAAAGATAGAAGATAACAATGAGTTCTCCCCAATACTCAATCTTCCCCTGTCCCCATCACACTCTGCAACAAAGAAACTATTTGTCATCCATCTGGTCAAATGAGTGAGTAAATCTCACAAGATGAGGGTTGATTTCCTTAAATCAGGGTACAGAGCAGAAAGAATTCCAGGAAAAAAGAACAACAATGCACCTGCAATACATTGGTCCTCTAAGTGTAGTACGAAGCCTCCTTGCTGGACCAGAGCTTTGGAGATGTGTTCAGAATGCAAATTTCTTAGTCGAACATCAGACCTATAGAACCAGTCTTTTGGGGGGTGTATACAATATGTGTTTCAAAGGAAAACTGTATTGTCTAAGTATAGCACATCCCTCCAGATTATCAGGTTGAAAGCTATTATTGCCTATGCTATTTTGCAACTCTCTAAATTTTAGGTAATTGATAGACATAAAAAAAAGTCATCATTCAGTTTTGACTGACTTCCCTCCCCCTTTTAGAAAAAAAAAATCAGTTTGCCTCCATTTGCAACTCAATTCCTTTACTCAACATAAATTTATGCTTTTTGACTTTTTCCCTTCAAAGTGTTTATAATATCTGCTAGATTCCCTGAGTAAAATAAAATCATTAACGTGTGTTCACTTTTATATCTGCATGAAAAAGAAATTATTTTATCTTTCTCTGAATGTTATCCTTTAACAGGGTAACACCCAGGAATTCCTATTTAAAAACGTATGCTCTAGGTGATTCTTCAGCACCATAAAGGGGCACAACCAATATTCTGTGGCAAGGCTGATAAAAGACAGCTCTCAGGTCAAATGTGCCCAGCCAGATTCTTTTTGTAAATAAAGTTTTCTTGGAACACAGCCACACCCATCCATTTATTTAGTGTCTATGGTTACTTTTAAGCTACCATTTATTTAGTGTCTATGGTTACTTTTAAGTTGTGACAGAGATCCTATAGCCTGCAAAATCTAAAATGTTTATTACCTGATCCTTTATAGAAACATTGTGCCAACTCCTGCTCTAGGGGAATAGCTTTCAAAGATTTGTATTTATCAAGCAAATCTTTCAGTCGCTTTGAGGCAATTAGGGCCAGGTTGGCTATGGGGAACAGCCAAACTGTAGAAAGTTCAGTAGAAATACTAACACAGAGTTTAGCACCAGCACTCTAAGGTGAAAGCAGGTGCATGGAGGCTCAGAGAAATTGAGTAGCTCAAAGAAAACATATTTTGTGTAGCAAAAGGGACCCACCTCAGTAAGTTATGGAAATTTCATCATACACTCATTCAGCAAGCACTTATGGAGCACCTACTACTATATACAGCATACAATGGGTGCCACACAGATGAATGAAGCGGGAACTCTGCCCTGCAGATGACCACAATCCAATACATCACTATCAGCCACCACTGTGCTACAGTTAAGACACAGCAGTTAAAACAAAAGCTATGAGTAATACAGTCAATAGTATTTTAATGCCTATGTGTAGTGCTGGATGGGTGCTAGAGTAATCGGGAGGATCTCTTCATAAATTATGTAAATGCCTAGCCATTATACTGTATGTCTGAAACTAATGTAAAATACTAAAAAGAGAAAAATGATATTAAAAAGAGACAAAAGCTCTGGAGTCCAACTGTCTGGGTTTAAAGCCTGGCTCTATCACTTAACTAGCTGTATAACTCTAAGCACACTAAACTCTGTGCCTCAGTTTCCACATCTATAAAATGAGATATTAATATAGTACCTACTTTAGAAGGTTGTTGTTGAGGCTTCAATGAGTTAATACACATAAAACCCTTAGAACGGAGGCTAACAGGCTGTAAAGGCTATCATTTAGTGCTATAATATGATTAGAGCCCCCAATCATACACCAGTTGCTGTAGTAGGCCCCCCATGGGTAAAATGGGGATAATTCCCAGCTTGCATGATTATTGTAAGGTTTAGAGAGGGTTTTCTCTCTAAACCTTACAATAATCATGCAAGCTGGGAATTATCCCTATTTTACTGATGCAGAAACAAGATAAGAGATATTAAATGACTTTTCCACGAATGCAAGGTATGACCAGAATTGAAATCTACATCTAACTCCAAAGTCCAGTCTTTTTCCAGTATAAGAAGTCCCCTCATGAAAGCTCTAAAGGGACAGTGACTCTGAAATTGCAGGTCTATGTTGATAAGGACTTCTAAATTTCTCTTCTGATTCAAAATCTGACTTTGGTATAGGAGAATTTTCTGATATGAAACACGTAAATATTTTTCTTTGGGTAACAGGAATGGAAGAGATGATATTCCCAAGATGAAAAATGTTAAAAAATAAATTAAAATATTAGGTAAAGCATTTTACTTCTCCTAAACAAAATACTCAAGGCATATGTTATCCATCATTTTCTCTCCTAGGTAAGATCTAGTTAAATTTGAAAGCCAATACTGTAAGCAGTTTACAGAGTGTCCTTATAATGTTGTTTTCTTTAGAACTTGAGAGAACATGAAAAGACCCCAAATGTGCATATTAAAGCAGCTGAAATTGTTCCAGCATTCTTTTAATCCCTTAAATAAAAAGGGTTCTCTCCATAGAGACTAAAAATAATTTGGCTTGAAACATTGTATTAAAATGGAACCCCAGCTAATTTCAATACAGAGGCAGGTTGATATTACTTTGCATTAAAAAAAAAAACCCATATTTTCAGCTATTTGTTTTATATTACACTCTTCTAGGCAAAGGACTAGCTATAGTTATGAGAATATAAACAGAATCTTATTCTTAACAAGCAAGTAGCCGTGCTTAGAAAGCTCACTAAAGCTGAAACCTGTTATAAGAATAACACTCTCAACATTGAAAAAAAAGGCCTAGTGCTTACCAATATTTCTAATACTCTAATATTCAAACTTATCTAGTTCGTACTTAAAGATATATGCAACATTTTAGCTTTGAAGCATAGTTTTTTGAGACATAATTTGGTCAGAAATTTGGTTTGAAAAAACGTTTGCAGAAAACCATAATAAAAAATTCAATCTGTAAAGACTTTAAAGCTCCCATTTACTGCTGTATTTATTCTGCAAATCAATGGCTTCATGCTGTTGCTGAAAAAAAGGAAAACTGCCAATAGGGAAATGAGATGCTAGAACTCATGACATTGAATGGGCAATGAGTTACCTAGCCTTGTAACCATACAAAAAATAAGACCATTACAGCACAGTCTCACCAGTAGGACACACATTCTACTGGGTGGGCCAGAAAACCATGCATGCTTTGTTCTATGGACAGACAGCACAACAGTGCCTATGAATGACCTTCAGCCACACACCAAGTTGGCAGGGAGGCCCAAGGCAGTGCAGCTGGGAAAAGTAGGTGCTTCTCACACTTTTTGGGTGCCCCATTCACTTTTCAAAAGCCTAGGCAAGGTTACTAAACCTAATACATGACCGAATATTTTTCTCCTTCAAAGTCCAATTAACTCAGAGATCCCCATAGAATTCACAGGCATCAGTTCAAATCAGCTCCTGGTATAAGGAAAGCACTGGGACTTTAAAAGCTTTCACAGGGTTTCAAAACCCAAATCTTAGACTGGATTCAGATCCCAGCGCTGCCACTTTTTAGCAGTGACCTTGAGTGCACTGCTTAATTTGTCAGTTTTGTCTTTTGTAAACTAAAGATAAATCTATTCCCATTTGCATGTCTACACATACAAAGGGCTCAACAGCACCTGGCACAAAGTTGTTTGATAAATGGTCAGAAATCTCATTAATGGACATGGCTTTTGTCTTCAAATAGGCAAAAATGTACTGAATCTAATAATGTGAAAAAAGAAGTTCCAGCTTCCAGGTTAAGTTGATAACTTAAACACATAATTTCACTCTCTTGTAACCCCACTAAGACCATATAAAGGAATTTTTTTGTTTTGTTTTGTTTTGTTTTTTTAAAAAAACAAAACAAAACAAAACAGATGAAAAGGGGAGGGAACAATGGCAACAAAGTTTTGAAAGTTGCAAAGCAGATAGATGTGCAGTAACCAACTCAGAGGCAAGGAAAAAGTGATCTCAAACCATCAGGGAGAAAAGTGGAACAAAGACACCAGGCTCCTCTGGAACTAGAAATAAAGAGGATGAAGAAAGTGCCAATGGCTGGAAAGAAAGCTATTTTAGAAGCGATTACTTCTAATTCTTCATTCCATTCCACAGAGTGATTGTCCCATCCCCATCCAGGCTAATATTGGAAGATTATTTCTTGAAGAGGGTAAAACACAGGGCATCTGGCTTGGGAGGCATAGCTATGCCATGTGTATTGTGGTGAAAACAGGGACATTGTTACCAGATAGATTCATGCTGAACCCTGAATGCAGAGACAGCCCCAACTCTGGTCCCCTTTCTCAGGAACTGCCAGGCTGAACACCAGACCCACCCCTCCCAGCACGTTCTTGGAAGGCTTTTCTAGGGCACCTAAGTAAACCAAATCTACATCTAACTCCAAAGCCCAACCTAGATGACCGTATGGTGAAATAAATTCAACAAGCTCCACCCAGAGCTCCAACTCAGAGCTTCACAACAGCTTTCTAGTCCCCAAGCAATGAAGGATTACAAAACATCTGTGAAAAGCCTCAAAGAGGATAGAGATCAAAATAAACAAACAGAAAAAAGCAACTTGGAGGGAACAGAGACTACAGAGCTTAGAGAAAATTTAGGCAAACATAGATCATAAATATCCTTGGAGAGGTAAGATATTGTATCCATGAATAAGAAAATGATAGAAAACAAAACCCAGAAAATTAAAAATCTGAAATATTCTTAAAATTGAAAAATATCATGAGAAATTAAAAGCAATAGAATTGTTAGAAGATATCTTCCAAAAATTAGAGCAAATACAGGGATTAAAAATGGAAGAAAACAGAAAATCAAATAACTGCTATGGAGAGTCCAGCTCCTGAATGTTAGTTGCAGAATAAAAAGAGAAAAAAAAATGAAGAATAAACAGAATATTCAAGAAAAATTTCCAAAACTAAAAAAGTTGAGGTGTCAGAATGAAATAGCACCTAGTATGTCATAGACCATCTAGCAGAGGGTGAAAACAAACCCATGTCTTGGCCCATGAGTGTAACATTTCAGATCCTTGGAGACAAAAAGACTTTACAGGCTTCCAGAGGAAAAAAAAATCAGGTCATAAGTAGCCTATCAGGAATCAGAATGGCTTTACACTTCTCAACAATGGTAGAAAGAGAGAACAATGGAGCATTGTGTTAATTTCCCCTCAGGACTTTGATTTCTAACTTGGAATTCTATTCCCAAACTGCCAAATAAGCAATGTGGTAGAATAGACATTTTCAGGCATGCAAAGCCTCGGAAAATTTACTTCTCACGTACCCTATCTCACAAAGTTACTGGAAGATGTGTATCACCAAAACAAGCAAAGAGAAAGACAAGATGGAAGGAAAAGCAGTTCTAAGACAAGAGAGGTAAAGGGCAGCCCTGGCTGAGTATAGGATGAGCCCAGGATGATAGCTGGGCACTGAAAGAAGAGAGAAAACAGTCCAGATGGAGGAGGATGAGTCCAGGGATGGGTACACTGAGGACTGTCATCACAAGATGGCCCTGCTCTCCCCACCATGCTCTGCTGCCTGCATCAGCAGAGGACTTCATTTCACTCCACGGCAGTGTTCTGCTCTGACCTATTCCCGAGAGTTGGAGGCACGCCCCAGAAAGCTGAAAAGCAGGAAATGCAGCCCTTTACCATCCTCCTGCTGGGCATTCAGTACCTGGCCATAAACTATAGCACCATCAGATGTCCTGAAGGTGGGGAAGGTTTTTCCTTCAAATTCACATATGACCTTGTCCACCAACTTCCCCAGAATAACCTCAAGTAATCTGAACCCAGACTTTTCCCAGATACTTGGCTCAGCTGACCTTCTCTTGGGACCTTCATTGAAAAGAAGCAATGTCTTTTTCCTTACACAGCTAGGTTTGTGCTTGCTACTTGGTTTTCAAAACCAAAAAACATAATGTTTAGGTATACATATATACATGGGGATACTAAAAAGAAAAGCAAGAAAATGAGCAATACAAGTCAGGGTAGTGGTTAACTCTGCAGGAAAGGAGTATCATACAATTGGGGAAGGATACAGAGGAAAGGTCTTTAAGGGGTTGCTATTGTCCCATTTCTTAAACTGGGGTGTGGGTACATAGGTGGTTATTCTCTGTGCTCTATTATAGCTACTTAACATTCTTCTGTATTTAGGATACATTTTGCAATTTTAAAAAAATGTTCAGGTCATGGATTATATTACAAATTCCACAGAATCTGTATCATGTGTCTCTGTTGTCCCCCTAAAAAGCAGGAGAGTCTATTCCACTCATCACAATCTTTTTATGTGCCTCAAGACAGAAGTCACCGAAGTACAATTCCAGAAGACATGTTACAACAAGAACAAACAGAAACAGGACCTTCTGTAATTAGCTTTCATGTACAGCTATAATGAGAAATGCCCTCGTGCTCCTCTACCAGTGGGATTCCCATGAACCAAGAGGCTTCCGACACAAACTGAAATGTCTAGTCAGAAGAGATTGTGCTCACCACTTCTTGGACATGTTTTAGTCATGTTTTAACAGGCAATTCCAAAAGAAATACCCCCAAACAAAAGGTTCACTTTCCCAGCACAATTCAGATGAGACGGCAGAAACACTTACCATTAACTTCTGACCCATTTTGATAGATTCCCTTAAATGCTACGTATGCTATGCTCAAACCCACTGACTAAAACTCATTTTTCTTGAAAGGCATCTTGCTATTCAATTTCACGAAGCTGCTCCAATAGAAACACTCATTCCAAATTCTCATGTGCTCAATATTTTCCTTCTACATCCAGTCATAAAAAAAAAAAAATAGTTCTACAGCTCTCACACAGAATTGAAGATGCTGCAGCCCAAGCCTCTCCCCACTGTTTGGCCACCTGGTTGAGACATGACTTTCCTTCCTGACTGCCACTGATTTTACCTCTCCTGGGATTCACCTAGAGGTTCAAATTTAGAAAATCAAAACCAACCAGGCTCTGACTTGAGTAAGGGAATCTATTACACTCACCCAGGTAATAAAGTGAAACAGCCTGCTAAATTATATTAACACAAATGGATTCACATCTCCAACTCTTCTAAAATAGTCAGAACTAGAATCTTCAGAAGGAATCATTTTCCCACACTTACACTGCCTCCACTTGAAACAAGATTGTTCCTTTGTGAATAAGCTCATCTCTTAGAAGACTCCATGAAATGAATCAAGACGTGGACACAGTGTTCTTTTTCATTAGATGTTTCTGATAAAATAATGGCCATCAGTAATGTATCTTCTAGATCAGAGCTTCTCAACTTTGGCTACACATTGGAATCATCTGGGGAGCTTTAAAAACTACAGGTGCCTGGGTCCCACTGAGTTACCAAGTGAGGGGTGTGGCCTGGGTTACTTGAGTTTGAAAAGCTCCTTAGGTGATTCTAATATGCAGCCAAGTGTGACAACTATGATCAACTAGAGAATGATGGTGGCCAGTTTCTTCCTGTTAAAAATATAAACTATGCACATGCTTATATATGCCAGGCAGCACAGCTAAGTTATTAGAAACACAAAATCTTGAGTCAGGCTGCCTGGGTTTGACTATCTGCTTTGTTACTCACTGGCTGAGTATTCTTGGGCAACTTATATAATTGCCCTATGCCTCAGTTTCCTCACTTGTGAAATGGGCCAATGTTAGTACACATACCTCACAGGATGCTGGGTATTAAACTAATTGATATTTATAGAATGCTTACAAACAATGGCTATGACAGAACATGCCTTAGAAATGTTTATTTAATACAATATTGAGCCAGTTTCTGTCAAGCCTCAAACAAAGTTAAACTAAAAAAGAAATTGTAATTGTGTTAACTAAAATAATTCAGAATCAGATAAAAATTTTTTCAGGATGCCAAATGCACATTTTAGGGACAAAACTCCCTCAAATTTTCTGTACTACCTCTTATTTTTATAATGGAACTTTATCCAATTCTGGAAAAAAGGGCGTTTTTTAGGTCCAAGAAGAGAAACAAATGTAACATAGAAACATTCTTTTTTGCTATGTCCATCCTTCTTTCATCATTTCAAACATCCATGTCTTTGTTAATAACCTGGTGTGAAATCAGAGCACTGTATTTGCAGGAATTGGCAAGAATAGCTTTAGAATTCCAAGTTTTTCTTTTCAAAGGAGTACATTCCTGCCTCGCTCAGAAGATAAAGGAGTATTTTTTCAAAGGTTTCTCTGTACCATTGTAGGAAAAAGAGGTCCCTGAATTCTTGTAACTTATTTTTTTTAAAAAGCTGTATGCCAAGTACCATGTATAGAAATCCAATAATTCTAAAAGATATTTAAAACAGGAGATCAAAATATAGTCTTGAAGTGTATGTGTAAACAGTATTTGAATATAGTCTTGAAGTGTATGTGTAAACAGTATTTGGCCACATGAGCCTTTCAACTACAAGAATAAATATAAAGTAGTATTTGAGGAAAGATATTTTCATACATGTAGCTCCTAAACACAGAGGAAGCCCGGTGGTAAACATTTAAGAGTCTTGCCTACTGTCTTCCAGTAACAGTAGAACTGGTTGATTAAGGCAGTACAAAAATGCTGCAGAAAGGTTGTGTGAAGAGAGTTCCAAATAATATTCACCAGCCATACATCCAGTTTGCTAATGCTTTCATTAAAAAATTCAACACTTAAATTCACTAATGCCATGAAGCAGCTTCTTAAAAATATTAAAACCTCATTTTGAAACATGCAGATTAATAATCAGACACTGCTGAGAGAGTGTATAAACAGGCCCAAGATTCATACAGGGTGATTTGGCACTGGGTATCAAAAGCATTTACAGAGTGTATGTCCTTTGACCCAGGATTCAGCTTCTAAAAATTTATCCTTAGGAATTAATGAGACACACATGTTAAAAAGCATATGCAACGAAGCTTATCACATTGTTTAATAACAAAAAAAAGGGGGGAGTGACAAAAGTCTCATAGAACATGTTACTTAGAGGCATAAAAATGTATTGAGCAAAATGTAAAAATATCTGTAATAACGTTAGCCAAAAGAAAGTGGTTAAATTATTTGGATAGCAGGACTCCATTTTTGTAAAAATAAGGATAATAATTATAGAAAAATGTATGAAAGGATATACTCCAAATCGTTGTTATCTTTGAGTATTGGGATTGTGGGAGATTTTCTTTTGAGGAATAATTTCTAATTACCTGATTACATATGGCTGGTAAAATTAAATGAATGAATAAATTATGAAATAAAATTTAATACAGATATATTGAATAATAAAATGCATATAATAAGGAAGAAAGATCACTTTTTAACTTTCCCCGCATTTCTCAAGAGTTGTATACGACAAGCTTCAGGAATAACACCTAGGCAAAGAAAGTCACCCATGATTCTTATCCACTAAGAAATGTCCAGGAAACAAACGCAGTAGGGACTGAACCTTTTAAAACCAAATATTGTCTTCTGAAGTGAAGGCTGCCCATAATATATTTTGCTGTTGGGGTTGTCAGCAGTCAAGTTGTTTTTTTTTTTTAATGTTAGATTCTCAAGACCCTAATTGTGGCATATGCTAACAGTTCAGTTACCCTCACTTTGTTCTCTTTAAATTGCCTCTCAAGAAGTGTGAATTGACTATAAAAAATATTCAAAGGAATTAAAAGCTTAATGCCCCCAATTTACTTTGACTAATTTCTTACAACTCTCTGCCCTCCTCATCTTCCTCCTCTTTGCTTTATTTTTCCTATGTTCCCAAATTTTCTTCACCAGGATCCAGGCTGTCAGAGATGATTCAGGGGATAGCAGAGTTTGGTGATGCCAGGGAAGTAAAAAGGGCTGTGAAGCCATTCAAGACTCATTCATTTCAGAAATGGTTTCTCCTCTTTCCCAACATTTTCTCTCAAGGCTAAAATAAGGCCAGAAACCAGTCCTTCTATAGATGTTAAGTGGCCATGATTTGGTTTCCACATAGTCAGGAAGAAAGGGAGTCCTAAAGATAGCTGAGTAATTCAATGGTCAGTGATCACTTCTGTCCTAAGCACATGTTTCAGATGTTAGAACATGAAATGAAATCAGAGAACTATAGAATACTGCAGTTGAAGGTGGCTTTCTAAATTTTATAGATAAGTGCTACCAAAAGTGTGATTGCTTAACAGTATTGCTTGGGTACTTTGTAGAAATGCAAATTCTCAGGCGCCACCAGAAGCCTACTGAACCAGAAGCTCTGGGGTGGTGGGGGGCAGGTATCTGCAGGTTTACTAGCTCTCCAGGTGCTTAAAGCTACCCAAAGTGAAAACGAGTATTATAGAGTAAGAAACTAAAACATGGTGAGGATATAATTGTTTGTTTTCACAAAACTAGAGGGGGGAAAATAGCAGTTACTCTAAGTGAGGCATCTAAATGAAGCTACATAATTTCCTTGTTTCAAGATTTGCAATATTGTACCTGCTGGTCTCTGGATTATCTTTCATTCCTAGCTGTCTTATCCTTTTTATATCACTACACTGGAGAAACTGTGCAACCAATACAGAGCAGCCCAATGCAGTCTCTGGAGCATGAAAAAAAAAACATTTAATTCAAACTCTTTTTTGCAAATCACTGGATTAATAAA
>NW_024340701.1:16363530-16373897 GCF_902729225.1 Pteropus medius | reverse complement strand
AATATATTTTGCTGTTGGGCATAGCAGTCGTTTTAATGTTACTCTCAAGACCCTAATTGTGGCATATGCTAACAGTTCAGTTACCCTCACTTTGTTCTCTTTAAATTGCCTCTCAAGAAGTGTGAATTGACTATAAAAAATATTCAAAGGAATTAAAAGCTTAATGCCCCCAATTTACTTTGACTAATTTCTTACAACTCTCTGCCCTCCTCATCTTCCTCCTCTTTGCTTTATTTTTCCTATGTTCCCAAATTTTCTTCACCAGGATCCAGGCTGTCAGAGATGATTCAGGGGATAGCAGAGTTTGGTGATGCCAGGGAAGTAAAAAGGGCTGTGAAGCCATTCAAGACTCATTCATTTCAGAAATGGTTTCTCCTCTTTCCCAACATTTTCTCTCAAGGCTAAAATAAGGCCAGAAACCAGTCCTTCTATAGATGTTAAGTGGCCATGATTTGGTTTCCACATAGTCAGGAAGAAAGGGAGTCCTAAAGATAGCTGAGTAATTCAATGGTCAGTGATCACTTCTGTCCTAAGCACATGTTTCAGATGTTAGAACATGAAATGAAATCAGAGAACTATAGAATACTGCAGTTGAAGGTGGCTTTCTAAATTTTATAGATAAGTGCTACCAAAAGTGTGATTGCTTAACAGTATTGCTTGGGTACTTTGTAGAAATGCAAATTCTCAGGCGCCACCAGAAGCCTACTGAACCAGAAGCTCTGGGGTGGTGGGGGGCAGGTATCTGCAGGTTTACTAGCTCTCCAGGTGCTTAAAGCTACCCAAAGTGAAAACGAGTATTATAGAGTAAGAAACTAAAACATGGTGAGGATATAATTGTTTGTTTTCACAAAACTAGAGGGGGGAAAATAGCAGTTACTCTAAGTGAGGCATCTAAATGAAGCTACATAATTTCCTTGTTTCAAGATTTGCAATATTGTACCTGCTGGTCTCTGGATTATCTTTCATTCCTAGCTGTCTTATCCTTTTTATATCACTACACTGGAGAAACTGTGCAACCAATACAGAGCAGCCCAATGCAGTCTCTGGAGCATGAAAAAAAAAACATTTAATTCAAACTCTTTTTTGCAAATCACTGGATTAATAAAATTCATCATACACTAGAGTTCTAGGATGTTGACTGCATGCAAATCACACTTAATAAGCTAAAGTGCAGATTTCTACATTAGCTCCCAGAACATTAAAGCAGCAAACACTAGAATAGGAATTTGACTATGCATGAATCTACAAGAACTGGAGCTCCTTATCTTATTTTCTCAGGTTGTCCTCCTCCACACTCACACCAAAACAGAGAGAAGCTCTGCACTGTAGGCAGTTCTATTTCACAAAAAAGCTGGATTCTCAAAAGATCATTTCTAAATCATTTGAAATTTGGACATATTTCCTCATACAATGTTATAAATTATCTTAAATATCTAATCACAATAGATTTACTATAAAATTGATACAAAAAAACCCCTAAAATTTAAAAATGCTTTCACTAGGAAAAAGAGTTACAACCTCCCATTCAGGTGCATTTTCACAAAGGGGGCTTCTCTTGTGACAGCGGCACCCCTGGGTGTGGGTGTCACATCAGCAGAAATGTTGGGGGCAGATGTCCTTTGTGGCATTCATCACCTCATATTGGTAGTATATTGGTCATATACTACCAATACTATGGACTCAAGATTCAGGATCCCAGGATTGAAAGGTCTCTCTTACCACATCAGATACTACACTAGAAAACTCTGAACTAATACCTTGAAGAAGGCTGTAGCTGTGGTTCTTGTAGATACCAAGACCAAAAACAACTGATATTTTATCTTACATATTTTCCAACTACTCCTCCCCCTCCTCAGTTTGGCTAGGTGCTGCCTCTTTGTAATTCTATTCTCCATTTATCACTGATTTTTATAAAATATTCCTATTTATATTTATTTTTAAAAGATTAATTAAATGCATAAGATATTGCTATTTTTAAAGTAACATTAAAGAAATCCTATACCCCTTAGCTGTTGCTCCTAAATCTTCTTCCCCCCAACTCTAGGCAACCACTAATCTACTTTCTGTCTCTATAGATTTGCCTATTCTAGACATTTTACATAAATGGAATCATACAATATATGGTCTTTTGTGACTGGCCTTTTTTTTTTTTACTTCACATAATGTTTTCAAGGTTCATCCATGTTGTAGCATGAATCAGTACTTCATTCCTTTTATTTGTCAAATAATGTTCCATTGTATGTATATAGTATATTTCATTAATCTATTCATCAGTTGATGGAGATTTGGATTGTTTCCGCTATTTGGCTATTATAAATAATGCTACTATGAACATTTGTGTACAACTTTTTGTGTGCAAGTACAGTTTCATTTCTCTTGGGTATATGTATATAAGTGGAATAGCCTGATCACATGGTAACTCTATTTTTAAGTATTTAAGGAACTCTGGCTGTTTTCCAAAGAAGCTACACCATTTTATATTCCTACCTGTAATTTATGAGGGTTACAATTTCTCCACACTTTTACCAACACTTGGAATTTTTTTTTTTTATTATAAACAACCTAATTGGTGTGAAGTGGTACCTCAGCGCAAGTTTGATTTGCATTTTTCTAATGGCATCAAGCTTTTTCATGTACTTATTGACTTTGGGATATCTGCTTCGAAGAAATGTCTATTCAGACCTCTCGACCATTTTTAATTGTATTATTTGCCTTTTTATTGTTGACTTGTAGGAGTTATTCACATATTCTTAATACAGGTCCCTTTTCAGATACATGATTTGCAAAACTTTCTCCCATTCTGCGGGCTGTGACACTTTATTTTTTACTTATCACACTGTGTCTGATCGCATCACTACACACACACACACACACACACACACACACATCAACAAATTCTCTATTATTCCCGAGCTCTGGTGGTTGCAGCCACACACTAGCTTGCTTTCTCACTGCTTTGTGCCACCCCAGGAACTCACCATTGCTCTTACCTCAGCCTGGAATGATTCTAGAGCACATAGCCTGTGCCCTCATTTCATTCAGGCCTCTGCTCCAATAGTACCACCTCAGAGAGGCCTTCCCTAAAATTGCAACTCCCTCACCCATTTCTCCATTTCCTTACCCTTCATTTCCATTATTATATAAGTGCTATGAAAATATATCAGGAATTGATACTTGTCAGAAACTTATACTTGTTTGCCTTTCTTTGATTACTGATTAAAACAAATGTTTACTTAAATGTTTATTGGCAGCCATGTGTATATTTATATTTCTTTTTTTGTAAAGATTCTATTTATGATCTTTGCTGATTTTCCTACTGGCATATTTGTCTTTCTTGATAATTTTTAGGAATATTACCCCTTTGTCTATTATCTATAATTTTCCCAGGTGTAGTTTCTTTGTTTAGTCACAGTATTTATCATATAAGAGTTATTCATTTTTATATAGACTAGTCTATTAGTCTTTACATATTTTCATTGCCTTTGGTGTCTCATCTTCCCGAGAATATACAAAAGTGATTAGCACAAGACAGGCTTTTTATTCACTGTTTCCATTATACTTAAGACACTTTCCATAAAAATCCATTGGCCAGATTGTCTTATTTCTCGTTCAGAAAGCACATTCGTCACACCACTGCAGAAACTTGTTTTTCCTCCATCCTCAGCCCTCATCCCTCATCCAAGCAACCAGAAGCTCTTTGTCCATTTTACTGAGAGCATTTGGTAACTCAAAAGTCTACCGTGGGAGACTAACACCCCCAAGAAGTTATACCTCCCCGTATCCATGTCCTTGTGTAGTCTCCCCTCCCACAGTGACTCTGGGCTTGGTGATATGATTTGCCAGTGGGATTCTAGAAAATTTTATGTAGATAGAGGCATGAAGAGTACATATGCATTACTTCTGTGAACTCTTTCTCTCAGATGTGAAAAAGCTGAGGCTGGCCTCCTGGAGGGTGGGAGAGAATGTGGTAATAGTGCCTATTGCTACCAGAAAGAACACAAAGCAGCTTTCCTGCTAATTGGGAGAAAAGAACATTGCTTTTTAGTTAGAAATTATCCAAATTCAATCAGGCAATAAGTTTATGATGCTTGCTATCTGCACAGACAAGAGAAATGAGGCTTAAAAAACACAAAAACAATTGCTAAATTATACTCTCTCATGCCTCCTATTTATAGGTTGTCAAAGAGTAAGATTCCACACTTAGCTGGGCTGGACAGACGTGACAGAAACAGCATAATATCTCTGGAAGTGACAAACAGCTGTCAGAGCTTAAGAGCTTCCCTTGCAGATTGAAGAAACAGAACAAAGGGCCAAAGAAGAGAATGACAGCCAGTAAGCCCTGAGCGAGGTGCTTTTCACAAATGGGCCTTCCATTTCTGTGCTGTACAAAAAAAGAAAGTAGGGGGCTGGGGAGACAAACAAGATCAAGGGAAACTTAAGAACCTTTGTCTGCTTAGGCTTCCCAGCTGGGTACACAGCTCACCCAAATATCCATCCTCTCCTGCTGTTACCAAAAATACATGGAATAGCTTTGTCAGGAGGAAAATGGTCACATATCACCAAGGAGACAGGAAGACATTCATGATATAGTTTTTTAAATGACTTAGAATCCAAGCAATGCTCGATTCTTCTCTCTGGACTCTGCTAAGAGAGTTAACTAAAGCTCCTGCCTGAAGAGAGATACAATTCAGATAGAAATTCATCCACGTCTGATGCTGGGAATCAGCTGAAATCTAAAGTGCCTTAAAACTAGCTCATTGTGAAGGCAGACATTCTGGCATGAAAACTAGAAAAGGCTTCCACTGAAATAAATGCACATTGTTTTGTATCAACTGCTACTAGAAAGAGATTTCAAGGATTCTAGCAGAAAAGGGAACTGAACATGAGAGTGAGTGCCATTGGGAGAAATGTAAAACAAAATTATTTCAAATGAAGAGTTTTTCTCATAAAATTGGAAGACATGGCTCTTTTTCTGTGATATGCAACATGGAAAAGATAAGATGAATATTTTCTCACAAGCTTCACACAGTTGCTTTTCTTTGAATAGTACCCTTTGCTTTCTTCCTGCTGCCAAGAAAATGTAGGACAAGCTAATACAAGTACCACAAAATGAGGGACTCCATTAAAGCTGACTGCAATTCATCTCCACATCTCTGGTACTCGATTGACTCAAACATGACAGGATATTTGTGCACTGTTACCATTATTTTCTCACTTTCGTAACGCCTACTGTCTTTGAATTCACCATTAATATTACATTTTATATTTGGTAATTTTATTCACCTTCTTCTCCATATGAAATATGTAAAATTCTTGCACATATGCTTGATTTACCTTTGAGAGAGGGTAAAGGATTGGAGACTAATAATTCCGAATAAGGATTTTTTTTTTTTAAGTATAGAACTCAGGTAAAAATAATTTGGTAACTCATGTTAATCTTGGTTCATGACCACTTACCATGGCCTTCTTGTTGTGTTTATTATATTAACACAAATATACACACATGAACCCACTACCTAACATGGACTATAACTTATATCTCTCTTTGTGATCATCCCCATCTCCTCCTCCCAAAGTAACCACTACCTGGAATCTTGTGTTGAATGTTGATATATTTCTATCATGTAATCTTAAGGGACTTATTTCCATTTGTTATATTAATAAGAATCATCCAAAGCATTCTATATTACAATAATTCCTTCATTTTGACTGCTGTACATTACTCATGTGTGAATCAGGGAAAGGAAAAATTAAAATCTAGAGTATCAATGCTTTCTTGCATTAATTAATTTTATTTTATGTTCTTTACTTTTTAACAAACAAATGCTATACTAAATATTACCTGTTTTAAAACAACCAACCATCTAAGACAAGTTGCTGCTGCTTTAATTGTAATTCATAGCTAATGTTTTCATCCTCAAAATTTCTGTTTTTTTCAGGATTGAATGCTCATTATGTATGTCTTCTATACTGGGTTTACTTAAAGATTAGTGATATTAGAACTGGCATAGATCAGGGCTATTGACATAAAACCAGTCTATTATGACAGTAATGAGATCAGACACACTCCTAAATTCTCATTTATTCAATAGTTCCAGTGACCTGATGGTCAGACACTCCTATAAAGTCACTGGAGGCGCTGAGCTGAACAATACCATTCCTTTCCATCAAGGCTCTCACTGCCTAATGGAGGTGGAATGGAATCCTACAATCCCAATCAGCATCTTAGACCAGGAGACAACTGCCTAGTAGATGAAGAAAGGTAAGAAGAGGAACAGATCATGCAAAAACACAGAGGTGAGAGAGTATCAAGTGATCAGGGATCTTCAAATTTAAGCACAGTGGCAAGGAAGTCGAAAGTCAAATTTCAGAGTATTTTCAACTTTATCTCAGGTAAATGGGAGCCACTGAGAGATTTCACGGAGGAAGGACAGGATCATATTTACTACAGTAGAAAGTGGGCTGTACTGGAACGTGGGCTATAGGTAAGAGCAGTGGGATATCAATCTAAGATCAAAGCAATAAATGATGTGGACCTAAAATGGGGCAGCTGCATAGGTCATGGGTACAGGCAGGGAGGACATGGATTTTTGTAATATTTATGCAGTGAACTTGACTGCAAAAGATGACACAGACCCAAAATAAAATGAGTTTAATGGTCTACAAGCAACTGTAGTACGATTGTTTCACATGCCATACCTAAAAGAATGCAACCTCACCCACAGGAAGACAAAAGCCTCCCTATCATATTGCTTCAATCCCAAGAAAGGCTCCAAAGATTGGTGAAGTATGTTTTTGTAAATTACCAGGTATCTTTATTTGAAACTATGCTCAGAAAGTACAACTAAAAATTTCTTATAACACATTAGTCTCACCGCCATCCATAAGAGAAAATGATGTCCAGGTGGAATCCCAGTCTAATTGATTTTTAATGTATAATTCTCATTATTTGCAGCAGATATGTTCCATAAAGTCACTATAAACACTGAATTAGCAAATACTGACCCATTTCACCTCATGGAAATAAAGAGTTAGGTTCTTAAGAGTCTGGGTCACAACATTATTATTATGCAATGAATATATAACCTTGTTGCTTGTGTATTTATGTTCAAAGACACCTATTTAATATATATTGTTGGTTCAATAACATTAACTCATGGCCAAAATCACAATAACTCATAACTAAATAAAGTTTATCTAACACACATATTTTCTCCATAAGGCACATCACAGCCTGCTTACACTTAGCAACACTAGCCTGCACTTCAGCACTAAGGAGCCATTTTAAGTAGGAAAATCACCAACAAAAAGCAGAAAAATGGGAACAATGTGGCACTAAATAGCTGCAAAAAGGACACTTGTTTACAATATGAGAGCCGAAACAAGAACATAGAGTGTTTCCTTGTTCAACCTCAGCTGCTAATGTGCACATCAGGAGACAAATTTTTCACCACTTGGTGCATGTCTATGAATGAGTGCAAAAGCACTGCAAGTGTTAATTTTGGGGTTACAAATGGACTTTACCAAGTAGGCAAATTTACAAATACAGAAACCACAAATAATGAGAATTGAATGTGTTTCTAAGAGATCGTTCCCTGCCTTTAGTAGGTGGGTAGAGCAAGTCAGTAACAATACCAAATCTTTTGTTACCTGCTTTCCCCAATGAGTTCAAAAGTGTTTCTTTAGACAACCTATCAAAATGATCCCTTTGCTCATCTCCTGTGAGCCTGGAAAAACCTAGTTATAAATCAGTTTTTAAATGAGAGGAAATCAAAGCTTTGTAGAATTAAGAAACTTGTTTCAGAAAAAAGACCAGAATAAATTCTAGATGTCCTGATTCCTAAAATTATCCACCTTCTACATTACTGATGTTCAAACTTTACTGTGGCTTATGAATCCCCTGGAGATCATGTAGATAATACAAATTCTGACAGCAGTTCTGGGGTGAGGCCTGAGGATTCTTCACTTCTAACAACTCCCAGATGATGCCAATGCTGCACATACTTTGAGTAGCAAAGCTACTGAAGAAATTCATCAGCCCCAATGTGGGCCTATATCCAACAGAGAATAAATGATTACTTAGATAAAACAAACTGACAAGCACTTCGGTTTAAGCTTATGTATTAGATACTAAAAAGCAACTAAGGTTTCAGAATATCAACAGTTCCACACATAAAATAGTCTAGAATAGACAACGCCATTCATTTTCCTACCTAAATCTATCAGTATTGTAAAGAAATTTAAAAGTACATTAGAATCTCAATATGGCTTTCCAAATAGAACCTCATATTTGGGAATATTTGTCTCCTCTCTCAGTGGACCATTAGCAGCATTAAAAAAGTAAAGGAACAATCATTTGAAAGGAACATAATCCTTCATTTTCAGGCAGCTGACACACAAATGGACAAAGCATCACTTGTCAATTTTAACATGGGGATAAGGGCTAGGATTTTTAGGAAGTTGTTCACTGTACATAATGGCATTTGCTTCTCATTGCATCTGTGCTCTTATCTGCAGAAGCACACTATAAATCAAAGATGACATTGTAAAATAAAGGGTAGTAGAAGTGTAGAGTTGGTGACCTGTCATTTTGGAAAGAAATCTGGCACCAGAGAACCTGCAAGAAGAGCAGTTTGATGCAAAAGCCTCAGTGAAAATTTGATTTCCAAGATAGATATAATTCAGAGGAATATTAGATTCCCACAAAGATTTGCAGAGGTACAAAAACAGCCACAAAGCAGATAAAAAGAAGAATGTGTTCACTGGTGTTTCAGAGGGGCAGACGTTTGCAGAAGGTCTTTGGGACACTCAAGACTAATTCTTTCAAGCCACTGATTCCAACTTGATAGTTGTGTTTAACAATTTAAAGATTCTAAGTTCCATTTGAGACCAAGCACGTAGGGTTCTCTACTACGTAAGCAAGTCTGATTTTCCATGCCACTTGAGAACTATCCGCAGCTGTCATTTTTCTTTAAACCAAGTTTCTTTCAGAACACATGGTACCAGTTACAATTAAGAAAAAACAGCAGTCTTCAATAGACTGTGTATCACTAATATAACATCAGTTTTGTTGTATTTTTAAACTTGACAGAGATAAAATGCAGATCATTATGCTTTAAAGAGCAAATTTCAGCTCAAGCTACGAATTAAAGACACTTCTGAATATAAGAGAACTCTTTAAAAAGAGATATTTAAAGAAAGAGGGGGCAATGACTACAGGAATCTAATACTCAAGGGATGATGATTAGATGTTAGTAGTGTACTTGAAATACCAGCCATGTCAGAAAAGTCTTCACCTATATGACCATAAAAAATTATTTTTACTTTGCTGAAAGCCATGGGAAGAAGAAATTTTTTTAAAAAAAAAAAGCTGATATTTTCTGATACAAATCAGAAATTCTTCGGGCAAACAGAGGGATAAAATGGCTACTTGTCCCAGGAACCCCACTTCTAGGAATCTACACTGAGGAAACACTTCCAATACAAAAATGCATATGCACATGATTCACTGCAAAACAGTTTGCAATTACAAAATGCTGGAACCAACCTAAATGCCAATAAACAAGAAAGTGGTTAAATAAACTATGGTAAAGCCACACAATGGAGTGTCATGCTTTTGTGAAAAAGAATGAGGAAAATCTCTATGAACTGATATAATAAAACAGTTGCAGGAGAAACTATTAAGGAAAAAAAGTCCAAAAAAATGTATCTATGGTATGCTACCCTTCGTGTAAGAGATAAAAGGAGATATAAGAAAACATTCATGTACCTTTTCATTTGTGCAAAAGAAATACAATAATGGTAAACCAGAAACTAAAGAAATTGGTTATCTAAGGGGGCAGATGGAAAGGGATGGAAAAAGAGGGCAATGAGATAGTAGGGGTGAGGAGGGAGTGACATCTGCCAGTATACCTTTTTGTATAGCCCTGACTCTGAGAACTATAGTAATGTTTAACAGATTGAAAATATAATTAAATAATTAAAATCAACCACGATGTGTGTGTTTTAGGGGAAGAGGACAAAATGGAATACAAACACTAAGAACCAAATTATGTGTCACAAGTGAATAATGTAACCACACTTAAGAGGATGGGGAAGAAAAGAACTAGCTTCAGTAACTGTAAAAATCAGTACTTAATGGGATACTGTAAGTTAAGACAAATAAGAACTTAACCCAGAATTGTATTCATTCTAGTGAATGTTTCTCACAAGGGTATGGGTTAACAGTTTTGAAACTATTTTTGTGTGTACTAAGATTAAAGAAATAAGTAAATATATTTACATATATTATAAGTAATGAGAGCCAGATTTCTCACCATCAGTGAAAAAAAGGCTAGAATGAACCATGTGGTATTGGATTAGAATCA
>NW_024340701.1:16294511-16351492 GCF_902729225.1 Pteropus medius | reverse complement strand
GGGTTAGGGAGCTGGGAGAATGGGGTGAAGGGTTAAAGAAGTACAAATTAGTAGTTGATAGATGGTCACGGGGATGGGGAGCATGGCTTAGGGAATGCAGTTAACATTAATGTAATGATGACGTGTAGAGCCAGAGGAAAGAACAAGTAATTAGGAGGATCGTTTTATAAACTATATAAATATCTAACCAATGTACTGTATACTTGAAACTAATAAAAGCTTTAAAAAATGCAAGTTTCAAAACAATATGTGGCATGATCCACATATACAAAGTTAAAAAATCTGAAAGCAATGTTTTATAATAATTACTGGCATGTACGTATTAGTAAATGTATAAAAATAGGCTTAACCAATAAACTCTGAATTCATGACAGAGAGAAGGAGATAGAGGGACATCAACTATAATTTTTTTCATATTTCTTTAAAAACTAAATGCCCAAAGCAAATAAGGCGCATGGCCAAGATCTGATAAAGGTGGGTGGTAGGTGCACAGATAATTATTCTATTATTCTGACAGCATTATATTTGAAATACATTGTGAAATTTTTCTTTAAGTACTTAATAGGAACAGGTATTTTCCTTTATTTTGAAAATATAAGGCTTAAAAATCAAGTTAAATGTGGTTTTGCTCTGCATTAATTTAATCCAAACTAAAATGGACCTGGTCAAAGAATTAATCACTGGATTATAAGTGAGACAAGGTGGGAAAAACAGGCACTCCATAAATAAAAGAAATAAAAGGAAACTATATACTATAAAATCTCCAGAAAAGTTTAGTTTTTGAAACAGCATTTATTCTTTTCTTAATTACAAAATTATTTTGTGTTTTAAGTAGGGGGAGGGAAAAAATCCTTGGGAAATAACAAAGAAAAAAGTAACCCATAAATTATTAGTACTCTACCATAACCATTAACATTTTGATGTGGGTTTCCCTCCAGGATTTGTTACATACATTTTTTTCTTTACATAAATGGTATACCATAAATAGATATTGTTTTATAAACAGCTTATTTGAATAGCTTTTTTATTAGAATATTCATTTATGTACCTTTCTTTTCCTGTATTTTTATCTCAATATGCCAAATACACAGAGTTTATGCCTGACATCTTAGTTTTAAAAACTTTGATTTCAGTTTCCATTGATGAGGAGAAGTGAATTTCCCCTCCATCAGTCATCTAGACCAAACAAAGCCCCCCAAAGCACTCACTGAGCTACCACTCAGAGAGCCTGCTGCCTTTTCTAAGTCATTTATAAAAACTGTCAGGTTAGCAACCACCTCTGTATATCATGACTATTTTATGAAGAATATAACATATAAAGCAGTTATTTGTCCTCAAAATATCTCTGAAGGATATAAACTAAAATTGCTAGCCTCATTTTACAAATAGAGCAGTTGCTATTAAGGAGATTATTAAGTAACTTGCTCAAATAATTCATTCCTACCATACAACAGAACCTTCATCCCTTAAATAAGACTTAACTGGAAACTCAGGCTTCCATTAGTGTAGCTAGCTGAATGCTTCAGATAAACCTATTTACATCTATTACCAGCAAGTAATTTAGTATCAACTGCATTAAACTCTGGGCTCACTGTGCAGTTAAAAAGAATACTGTTTATGATATCATGCCTCTTACATGGACAAATGGGCTTTTCTCAACTTTTCACCTCCACACCAACCTCTTTTTTTTTTAGCTTAAGAAAACTTTTAAAATGAATAATTTTAATGAGTTTGGATAACTGTTCATGTTTCATGATGATCCCCATCAGTAGATTCTTGACAATTAAAAAAGACAACACATATGTAGCATTTAGCATAGAACTTAGTATACAATAAATGCTATTAAATTTTAGCAGTTACTAAGATAGTTTCTATTATAGAACTATACCTATAGCTTTGTGCACAGTGATGGTATGTCCAATCTCCTCTTTTAGTTCCAAATCTGCCTTTCTAATGGCTTCCAAAATCCACCTAATCACCCTTCTTGGTCAGCCAAGGAATATTACTGTTAGGAAAAAGAAGGGAATAAAAAGGATAGGAATCACAACAGCTTGGCCAAAACCATGAAAAGCCACTCTTCCAGGCCAGAAAGGAAAGCATGGGATGCTACAGAGCTGTCCAGTGGCCTGCACAATCTAGTAGGCAGGAGTTCACTCATCCCACTCAGCTATCCACCACTCCCATGACTTAGGTCTTTCTTGTCCTTAGTACTTCCCTCTACATCAACTATGTTTCTTGTATCTCAAGTTCAAAGGCCTAAAAAAAGAACTGTTCCATTTAGATCTTATAAGCCTGATCATCTCAAGTTCCACTGATGAGCCAAGAAACAAATATCCAAAGGTCAGATCCTTTCCTCCAGTCAATTAACTATGACCATGGTGGATGGTGGGAAAAGTCAAGAAGTACAGAGATGGCCCAAAGTAAAGAATTCTCCAGGGCCACTTTTGTCAGGAAAAAAAGTGAGCAAGCTTCTGAGAGCTGTCCTATCTTTTAAATCTACTAGTATCTCAAACTAAACACATGCAAAATGGAACACATCATATTAGCCTCAACCCAGCTTTTTCTAAGGTCTGCATTTCCATAACAGCAATCAGGTTGCAGGTTGGTATTCTCTGGGGTTCTCACTCACTAATATCCTTGCCACATCATAAAGTGGCCTTCTGCTGTCTTCTGTTCTTAATTCACATTGTCATCCTATATTAGACCTTTGTTCTTTCCTAGTTAATTTAACCTGGTTTCACTACTTCTTGCCTTTCTTATTCCAATTCAATCAATTTACTGTTTCTACCTTAGACCTGTAAACAGCTTCCAAAGTTACCACTCCCTGCTCAAAAATATGGCTTCATCCCCATCTCACCACCACCACCCCTGCCAGCCAAAATAGGTCTAAAGCCCTAACCTATGCAAGTCAACCCACAATAAGGCCTATGCCCACTTGTCTAGACTCATCACATGCTCTGTCCCTTATTACAGCTAAATTCACTCCTGTCCCAAACACAGAAACCATAGTACTTTCTCCAAACCTTTACTTATACCACGTCTTCCATCTTATAGCCTTCGTTAATCTCCTAGAGCACCACTTGTCAAAATATTATCATTCTCCAAGGTTGATTCTGTCCACATGACCTTTCTAAATTCCCCAACTAGATGAGCTCTCTCCCTTGGTCCCATAACACTTAAACTTCTAGTACTTTCTAGTCCAGTGCTATCCAGTAAAGATATATTGGCAATCTACATATCTAACTTTAAATTTTCTAGTAGCTACATTCAAATTAAAAAGGAACAGGTGAAATTACTTTTAATGTTTTATTTAACTCAATAGGTCCAAAATATTACCATTTAATCAATATGAGAACTGAGATATTTTACTTTTCATATTAAATCTTCAAAATCTGATGTGTATTTTACACTTAGAGCACACCTCAATTTGGACTATCCACATCTCAAGAGCTCAAGTAGGTTCCTTAATGGATAGTACATGACAGACTCTTTTGAGCTAAAATCTGTGAGATTTGCTTCATTCCCACTTCTATAGGCCCATATAAAACTTTAATTCGTGAGGCTAAGGATAACACCTACTTTATATTGGTATCCCCTAGAGCAGGAGTCAGCAAACTATATACAGCTCATTGGTCAAATCTGGTTGGCCACCTCTTTATATAAATAAAGTTTTATTTGAACCTAGTCTTGCTTTTTCATTTAAATTTGTCTATGCTGCGTTCACATGACAATGGGAGAGCTGGCCAGTTGCAACAGAGACCATATGGCTCACAAAACCTAAAATATTTACTATCTTGCCCTTTACAGAAACAGTTTGCTAACCCCTTCCCTAGAGCAGTAATTCCCGATGTGGTCAGTGGGCCAGTGCCGGTCAGTAAATTGTTGTCAATCCAAAATGAGAAGGGGCTTGCATCAGATTATAAAAAGATTTTTTGGTAACAACATTTTCTTAATGAAGAAAGCAGTATATTAGTTAACAGTCTGATACGAGCTCTTTATCTTACCACAACTATTTAATTGACTTCAATGTACCTTTTGCCATATAATTTTTAAAATTATAAGTAAATACATTGATTTTTTAAATTTAATTTCTTCTGAGTCTCCAGCTTGGTTAAGGCCATCTCTCTGACTCCTCTTGTATTGCACCTATGATCTCTATGTTTTCTTATAGGATTTTGTATTGTTTTTAAATTTAATCATTTAAACCAACTAGAAGTTTTAATATACCAATTTTAAGGGCTCAAATTTTATTTTCTCCCATTTATTTTGTAGTATAAGCATCATTTATTTTATTTTTTAATTGAAGAAATGATTTAAATTTTTCCCCCGTCTACCTCCCTCCTCCTCCCTCCCCCTCTGGTAACCACTAGTCCATTGAACGTGTCCATGAGTCTGTTTGTTTGTCCTACTCATTTGTTGCTTTTAGGTTTATATCCCACATATAAGTGATATCATGTGATTTTCAACTTTTTCTGTCTGGCTTATTTCGCTTAGCATGATTATCTCGAGGTCCATCCATGTTGTCGCAAATGGCAGTATTTCATCTCTTCTTATGGCTGAGGAATATTCCATCGACTATATGTACCACAGCTTCTTTAGCCAATCATCTTAGCAACTCTAGTTGCTTCCATGTCCTGGCCACAGTGAATAGTGCTGCTATGAACATCGGTGTGCAAATATCAATTCAGATATGAGTTTTCAAGTCTTTGGGGTAAATACTCAGTAGAGGGATTGCTGGAGTATATGGTAGATCAATTCTTAGTTTTTTGAGGAACCTCCATACTGTTTTCCATAGTGGCTGTACCAATTTGCAGTCCCACCAACATTGTATGAGGGTTCCTTTTTCTCTGCATCCTCTCCAACATTTGTTATTACTTGTCCTGTTGATTATAGCTATTCTAACAAGTGTGAGATGGTATCTCTTTGTGGTTTTGATTTGCATTTTCCTAATAGCTAGTGATATTGAGCATCTTTTCATATATCTGTTGGCCATTTGTATGTCCTCTAGAGAGAGTGTCTGTTCAGGTCCTCTGCTCATTTCTTGATTGGATCGTGTTTTTGTTGTTGTTATTGAGTCATATGAGTTCTTTGTATATTTTGGATATTAGGCCCTTATCAGAGGTGTTGCTTCCAAATATAATTTCCCATCCGGATGGTTGTCTCTTTACTTTGTTGATGATTTCTTTTGCTGAGCAGCAGCTTTTTAGTTTGATGTAGTCCCATTCATTTATTTTTGCTTTTACTTCCCTTGTCTTTGAGGTCAAATTAATAAAATCCTCTTTAAGTTCAAGGTCCTTGAGTTTAGTTCCTATGTTTCTTCTATGCATTTTATTGTTTCAGGTCTTATATTCAGGTCCTTAATCCATTTTGAGTTAATTTTGGTGTGTGGTGATAGACAACAGTCTAGTTTCATGCTTCTGCAGGTGGCCTTCCAGTTTTCCCAGCACCATTTATTGAAGAGGCTTTCCTTTCTCCACTGTATGTTTTTGGTATTTTTCTTGAAAATTATTTGCCTGTATAAATATGTTTACTTCTGGACTCTCGATTCTATTCCACTGGTCTGTGTGTCTGTTTTGCAGCCAATACCATGCTGTTTTGATTACTGTCGCTTTGTAGTATAATTTGAAGTCAAGCAGAGTGATACCTCCATCCTCATTCTTTTTTCTCAGGATGGTTTGGCAATTCAGGGTCTTTTCTGCTTCTATACAAGTCTGATGGTTTTTGTTCTGTTTCTTTAAAAAATGCTGATGGGATTTTGATGGGGATTGAATTAAATATGTACAATGCTTTAGGTAATAAGGTCATTTTAACTATGTTGATTCTTCCAATCCAAGAACATGGAATATCTTTCCATTTCTTTGTATTTTCTTCCATTTCTTTTAATAGTGTCTTATAGTTTTCTTTATATAGGCCCTTTACATGTTTTGTTAGATCTATTCCTAGATATTTTATTCTTTTTGTTGCAATTGCAAAAGGAATTATTTTTTCCACTTCTTTTTCTCACACTTCGTTATTAGAGTATTGGAACGCTATGGATTTTTGAACATTGATTTTGTACCCAGAAACTTTACTGTATTTGCTATAAGTATTATTTAAACCTAGCTTTCTCTCATTGGAATGAGGGAAATGTCCTTTTTCATATGTTAAACAATATACACTAGAATTTATTTCTGGATTTACTGTTCCACTGATCAATGTCTATTTCTAAGCCAACATCACATTGAATCAATTAGTGACTTTATAGTTGTATTATTTATGAATTGCAACATAACAATATTACCACAAATGTTAAGGCTTAAAACAACACAAAATTATTATCTCATAGTTTCTGTGGGTCAGGAGTCTGGGCACAGCTTAACTGGGACTTCTGTTTCAGGGTCTTGCAAAGCTTCAATCAAGGTGTCAGGTAGCTGTAGTCTCATCTGAGGCCTTTATAGACAAGGATCTCCTTCCAAGATCACTTGATTGTTGGCATCATTCTGTTGGTTGCAGGCTACCAAACTGAGAATCTCAATTTCTTCCTGGTTTTCATCTAGAAACTGCCCTCAATTCCTTGCCATATGTCCCCCTCCACAGAGCAGATCACAACATGAAAGCTTGCTTCTTCAAAGCCAGCAAGAGACAAAGTCTCTTAGGGAGATAGATAATCTTATCTAAAGTAATCATGTACATGTATTCACACACATTTAAACACCTTTGTTGTAGTCTATCAGTCAGAAACAAATCACAAGTCCTCCCAACAGTCAAGTGGAGGAGATTACACAAGTGCATGAATACCAGGAAGTGGGGATCATGACAGCCATTTTATAGTCTGTCTGCCACAGTAGTATATTCTAATAACTGTTAAGGTACTTACTTCCTCCTTCCCCCAAATTTCTCTTGATTTCTCAGGCATTTATTCTCCTACATAAACATTATGGTTTTATCAACTATCACCCCTTCTCCTTGAAAAATCTCATTGGAATTCTATTTAGTATTTTTTAAAATTTCTTTATTTAAATTATTTTCAAGTATACAGTAAATTGGTTAGACATCTATATACTTCATAAAATGATGCCCCCAATTGCTCCCTCCATCCCCTGACCCTCTACCTAGCCAACATATTAATTGGAATTCTATTTAGAATTGTATTAAACAAATTTTTAGAAAACTGATATTTTTATGATATTAAATCTCCCCACTCAAGAACACAGCATCTTTGAATCTGTTCATGTCTAATTTTATTATCCTTGATAAGATTTTAGTTTTCTTCATATAGGAGCCTTGCCTTTCTTGTTAACTTTGTTCTGAAGTATTTATGATGTCTATTGCTACTGGGATTGTAATGGTTTCCTCCCTCTCCTTTTTCAAGGATTATATTAAAATAATGAAAAGCAATTAATTTTTGTATTTTTATCTTGTATCCAACTACTTTATTGAATTCTTAGTAGTTTTTTTAACTAGAATCCATTGAGTTTCTTAGCATACAACAATCACATCTGTGAAAAGATAATTTTATCTCTTTTTTCCAACATTATTTTTTGTCTTATTGGATTTACTAGATATACCAAAATCATAAATAATGGTAAACAAAAACTCCTGTCCAGTTCCCAACTGACTCAAAACTTTTTAGTATTTTACTATTTTCTTGAATAAATATTTACTGTTGGTTTTAACATTTGTTGAATGGAAATCATCTCTGTTAATAAAAAGAATAATGATAGGTACTCCACCTTCAAGGAAATGAAGCATAACTCCACTCCTTAATTGTGAGCTAGGCATAATGACTTCCTTCCAAAGAGTGCAGTATGGAAAGGAGATAAAAGAGTAACTTTATAGTGAGAAACTTCACAAACTATTTCAGCTAGGTGATCAAGATCAATATCAACAGTGGTAAGTCATATTGACAGTATGTACCCTTCATATGATGTGATGAAAATGGCACTTAACATCTGTGGTCTTCCTTTCAAAAACACATAACCCCAATCTAATCATGAGAAAAAAACACCAGATAAATCCCAATTGAGGAACATTGTACAAAGTACATGATCTGTACTCTTCAAAACTGTCAAAGCCATCAAAAACAAGGAAAGTCTGAGAAACTGTCACAGCCAAAATAAGTCTAAGGAGACATGATTACTAAATGTAATGTGGTAGTCTGAATGGGACATTAGATAAAAATTCAGAAAATCTGAATTAAGTACAGACTTCAGTTAATATAAATAATGTATCAATCTTAGTTCATTAACTGTAACAAATGTACCATATTAACTTAAGATGTTAACAACAGAACTGGTTGTGTGGTATATGGGAACTCTACTTCCTCTATAATTTTTCTGTAAATTTGAAACTGTTCTAAAATTAATAGTTTATTTAAAAAAGAATAAGAGAAGTCATCAATTCCTCATTTGATTTTAAGTGACAGGTCTATATTTCATTATCCTAGCTAGGAATTCCCTTATTCCAATGACAGGGCTAAATTCAGCAACCTAAACTTATTATATTTTTGGTTTCCATTCAAAGCCTTCTGGAATACCAGCTCTCTTTGGTTGCAAACTATAAAACCCAAAAAGTTAATCATCCTTAATTTCCAGGATAGGGATTGTTCTGATCAACTTATACGTTTAATAAATATTGACACAGTACCTCCCATGTGCAAGAAATTAAGAAAAAGCAACATTCTACACCATAAGCAGTAAGTTGCCAAAACATGCGTGCCAAACTTTACAATGCATTTGAATGTCATTTAACCTTCAGCATTTGACTGAGGTATGTAAGTACAGTTATTCTCAATTCTGAAGAAGAAATTGGGGCTCAGAGAAAATATATGACTTGTCCAAGCCAAGATTTCACACAGTTCTAATTTCAAATCCCTTGCAACAGAAGGCAATAGTTAAAAGAAACCAAGTGAGTGATACAGTATAGAATATGAAACAGAAATTGGGAGAAGCAAGAAATCCTCAAAAGCTTCATCAGAAATAGAAATTGAGCATAAGACAAGGATAAGGAAGGGATATTTAGAAATATTTACCACCCAGTCTCATTATTAAGCTTTGAGTTCCCTTTCAACCCAAAGTGGTCTACCTTTGGGAAGTCATGGTACAACCTGCAAATCATAAACTCTAATTAGTGTTTGTGGAATGATGAGAAAAATGAACTGACCCAGGAATTCGATAAAGCACCACGATGATGTTTGGAGAATGGTAATTGAGGTGTGTGAGCAATCTCATTTCACTGGAGAAGCAAGAATAGTCTCCACTGATTATTCAAGTCATGGTAACTCAAGTCGTAACCACCAGAACCCATTTTTAAACCTATTGGATCAATGACAACTCACCTCAATCTAATTATCAATGACAGCTCAACTTGCTTCAGGGAACATACACCTGGACACCAGTTACTCTCATACAATTCAAAGTCAACCAATTAAGCAGACACACTGCAGTGAACATACTTCTCAAAGTCCATCAACAACAGTCTCACCCAAAGAGCAATGGTTCTAAGGCCAAGGCCAACTACTCATGTCTCTAACCAAAGCAACTCCCAACCACCACCACACTTCCCACTCAGCAACTGCTTCGCTCATAAACTATGCTTGACTAGCACAGTTCTCTTTTACTTTGGTAAGTAATGATTTCAACTTTGTGTTTTACATATTGGATGGTAGTCTCATCTTTTGACATAAGACTAACTAAGACACTTCTTAACTTTTCAGTGCAATTGTGAACAGAAATAGATTCCCCCTAAGGAGTGGAAATTATCTCAAACTCCAAGCGTTTAATTGAAGACCCTTGCCAGAGGCCAGTTCAGTGAGTAAGAAAAATACTACACTGGCTACAGCTTGCTTGTGGAATCTTCTCCTCAAACTAGTTTTGCAGTACCATAGACCAATTCACAGAAAAGCATTCACATGGTAAAAATTTATAACTGCATCATGGGCCATAGAGTTACCTTCCAGGAATTAGAATCGCCTTGTGAATAGTTTTAAAATTTACACACTCAGGCCTCTCTCCAGATCAATTAAAATTGAAACTTCATGAGATGAGATTAAACATCTGTGTTTTAAAAAGCCCCTTAGTATTTCTGAATGAGCCCACCTCTAGTTAGAAACAACTCAAGGTCTCCTAAGAGTGACAAGGCCATTTTGGCTTACTAAAATACACTGGAGACCTAGTCCAGACTTTTGAGCAAAGCAGAAAAAATCAATAGGCCAATGCTAGATACTCCTTAGTTATCTCCAGATCCAGAGGACTCCAAATTAACCAGGTCTGCTATCATACACTGAGTTCTCTCTGAACCAGTGGTTTTCAATCCTACTTGAACAGCTGAATCACCTAGGAGATTATTTTAAATATACCAATGTTGGTACCCCACTCCAGACCAACTGAATGAGAATCTCTTCATGTGAGTCTACGCATATATTTTAGGCCTCTTTAGGCAATCCTGAGGGGTAAACAAGATTGAGAAGCACTAATCTAGGTTGCTCAACTAGTACCTGCACCTGACCAACTCCATCTTCTAATACTGCAATTTCTCCTAAAACAGATGATGATGAAAAAGCCCATGATAAATTACAGAACGCTCTAAAGAAAATCTTTCACAGTAGAATTGTGATTCTTAATTCCATCACCAAACTATTTAACATGCTTACATGTTCAATTGATAAAATAAGCAAAAAGGAAAACAAAATAAACACAAACCTTCTGCTATCTTTTTCCCCTACATTCTTTTCTTGATGAATATTGGGAACCTATATAAAAGAGGACAAAAGTGTTCAGCCATGAATGAAAAGCATTCTGTCACGGCAAGGGGATAATAGCTAAATAAAAAAGGTTAAGAGCAATAATCCAACGATCTGCTTGCCACGAGGAGATAACTGAGACTGGAAGCTGCTCTAATGGTACCAAAGGAGGAAAAAACATAAGAATATATTTTTAAAATGTGTTTCAAGTTGCTTTAGCAGTGCATTAGTCACCTGTGCCAAGGCTTTAACATGTTTAAACAAAGAAGTGCAGTTATAGGTGACTTGTAATTCTCAGCACCTTCTGAGGTACTTACTTAAAACAGTATACAATGCTGAACAGTCAATGAATCATAAAATAGCTCATGGTAAGGTCAAATCAAGAACTCTAGCTATAATTAAAATTGAAGAAAGTATTTCATTCTATTTGAGAAAAAACTGAGCTAGTTTCTGAGCAACTACTAAGTAGAAAAGACTTAATGTTCCTTAAATGCTGTAAAAGGTAGTGCACATGTCCCAACTGCATGTTGCATATTGAGAGCAAATTTGATTAAACAAGAAGACTCTTTAGATTACAATGTACACATCCTATTGTAAACATGAAGGGTTATCATTGTTGTAACAACAACAACAACAACAACAACAACAAAACAGCAAAGCAATAACCCATTTAAAATCAAGTGCCTCACTCTCCACCGTACTTTGAATTCTGCTGCTTCCACATTAATCCCGCAAGGTCTGAATTAGGTCAGAAGACACATGGGCCTTCACGTGGTGGGAAGAAAATTAGAGCAGAAAAAAGCGGCAGCCATCTTCAGAGCTTCATTCCCATTTATCTAACTCCAGTCCCTGATGACCAGATGACCTTAAAGAGGATGTGCCTCAGTAGGCCTGTTCTAGCCTAGAACACTCCCTTTGATATCCAAAAGCTTTTTAAAAATTGAAAAGTAGATACCAATATCTACTAGAATAGCCCAACTATTGCCATTTTAGATGTTCTATTCAATCACTCACAATCAACTATGTATTTAATTAGTACCACGCAATGTAGAGATAGAGATATAAAGGACTTTCAGTTAAAGATGATAGATTGAACACATCCATTTACCTTGGCTTTCTCCCAAAACTCCAATGAAGTGACACTGAAAGGATTTTTAACCCACAATAACAAAGAGAATGGAAGAAGAGACAACCACAATGACATTTGAGAAGCTGAGAAAAAAAATCTTATGGCAGCTGTAAGAAAAACCAAGAATAAAATAGTTGCACACAAGCACCCCCAAAAGGAAGCTCCAAGCACATCCTGAACTAGGGATGAAAGTAGCTTAAAATAAGGAAGATCTGGTAAAAGCTTTTCGGAAAGCAATTAGATCCCTTCTAACTTCCTGTCTCTGGTCTCGCCTGCATTCCAGCACAGGTTGAGATTGATTTTCTAGGAAAGGTGAAACAGATAGTCTTTGACCTGGAGAATAAAAGTTCAGTACATGTGGATTCTCTACTTGAAATAGGAGGTTTATATGCTGCATGTGGAGACACCCATGTCTAATGTTCTTCATCCAGAATGAAGATTGCAAGATTCTTCTGCAGGAAATCTGACTGGATGAAGGGAAAAGACCTAAAGATATTGACCTTGGTTCCAAAACTCAGTTGCCCAGCCAAACCAGCCAACTTGCAATCAACAAAGTCCCACTTCATACTAGGAGCTTCCAATCAGCTTTTTAGTGCTCCACTCTTAAACATGAACAGAACAAGAAAGCAAATGGTTATCGGAAATTTGAAGTAAGTCTGTAATATGGCAGAAAACAGAAGTTTGGAAGAAACTATGCAGAAAATCAAACTTTTAAAAATCATTTATTTGTTATCAGGATTTAAAAAAAGATATTATGCTTATGAAACAAGAGTGAGGTGTTAGAAAAGGAACATTCAGACCTCAAAAAAGAGCTTGTAGAAATCAACATATAAAACAAGTGAAAAATGCAATTGTGAAAATTAGAGGATCTAAGAAGTCCAACATCAAAACACAGAGAGAACAGTTTGGAAAGAAGTTTAAAAAACAATTTGAGAAAATTTCCCCAAACTGAAGAAAGGACCTGAGTTTCCAGATTGAAAGGATGCAAAAGAAAGATGAAAATAAACATATAAGACATTATTATTGCAAAATTTCAGAGCACTAAGAACAAGAGTTTCTGAACACTCTCAAAGAAGAAAATCAGAATTTAAGAATCAGAAATAACACTTGATATCTCAACAGTAACACAAGCAAGAAGACTGGGGATGTGAGTGAAGGGAGACAGCAACATTCTGATGGTAAATGATTACAAACTAGAATTCTATACTCAGCCAAACTATCAAATTAAGTGCAAGAGCAAAATAAGATTTTTCACACTTGCAAGGCCTCATAAATTTAACATCCCATGCACCCTTTTCCAGAAAGTTACTAGATTTACTCCACCAAAATGAAGGAATAAACCAAGGAAGAGAAAGACAGAACATCTAGGAAACCGAGGATCCAACATAAAAAGAGACAGGACTCCCAAGGATGATGGCAAAGGGATATTATAATGATGTCAGCTGTTTCAAAGGCCCCGAGAACACTAGTCCAGGTTGAAGGTCAGAATGTTCTAGGAGAAATGTCTCCAACAGGAATTGATAGGATGCATGAAGTGTTTGATCATGCTAAGTGAAGATACACAGTTCTTGGGAAGAGCATGGAGATAAACTGGTGGCGAACATGGAAAACTAACAAGCAAAAGATAAAAAACAAGGTGATTTTAACTACAGGGAAAACAAGCTGTGCAGGCAATCATAATGTACATACTACATGACTCAGCTGTGAACAGGCTTACCCAGTCTCATTAATGTAATCACTAACTACTACTGCTCTAAACAAAATGATATATATGATAATACATTGAAGTCTGTCCCAATGTAGGAAAGTGTTGAGTATGGGAGAAAGGGGTAGAAGAGCTGAATTTCTATGTTCCATAGTGGAAGGACAATATGTAACACAACACTGAAAAGTCAAGAAGTGATAGAATACATTATTAGCAATGAAGGTAAACTGCTAAAGCAGCAACTAATAAAACTCGATAAGCATTCTATTGAAATATCTAGCATGTAAAAGACATTCAATGAATGTCTGTTGAGTTAAATTGACATGTAAAATAATAAGTATAAACTTTACTATATGTCGAAATTCACTTTGTGAGATGTTAGGGACTGCTTTTAAAGATTTTTCCAAATCACACAATAGAATGTATAGATGTCAAATTATAATGTACACCTGAAAATTATATAAGTGTATTAACCAATGTTACTCCAATAAACTTAATTAGAAAAAAAGATTTTTCCCCGCCATTTAACCCAAGAAAAATCTTCCCCCCAAAAAAAGATTAGTGATGTTTCCCAAAATGAAAAAAAAAACCACTCATATTTCACCATAAGATAATTTTATAGCATTATTGATAGCTAATTATCTCCTTGGGTAACCAAAGAAGAAATCAAATCCAACCATCACTGGAAGGAAGCAAAAAAAAACATTTCTTTTCGCAATCTTAACAGATTTAGATATGGTGCATTTAAATTTTAGCTTAGAACTCAGATGAGTGTTTAAAATACATTTAAAAACTTATAAATCAAAACAGAATTTACCTTGTAAGCAGCATATTTACAAAGCTTTACTGTTTGTTGTTGAAAAACGTATTTGTTGCAAAGGAGGAATGTTTTGTTTTGTATTAGGATGAGACATATCTTTTTTATTCAAGCTTAACAAATTAAATTCCAATTAAAATTTTAGATAACTAAAATGGCAAACTGATCATAAAAAATATAATAATTGAACTATCATTAGAATAAGCAAGTCTTTATATCCCATGTTTCCATACATCAATGTCAGGAACACATTTAAATCACCACAGATAAACTGGAAATAACATTGTTTTAAAAAGCCACCCAACTGAGGTGAGTAGAAATAAATAAAGGAGCCCAAGATTAGTCAATAAAATTTCATTTATTCATTCATTCATTAAATAAAAACTTCCTGAGTAAATCTCCATGTGCCAGGCACTGTTTGCTAGTCTTTAAAGCACAGAGTAACTTACTCCTAGGTGTGTTTTTTCCTCCTCTTCTAGAAACCTGAAAACGAAACATATAAATCAAGAAAAATGAAGGATCCATTTACATGGTAATGTTATTTAACTGTAAGACAAATCATCTTATCCATTTAAACACTACTATATAAAAACTACCTACCTTTTGTCTTCAAATAAAGAATTATGGTACACCATGTTTTTCTTCTTACTTGTGACCGTATTTAGCATGGTCTGGTATGGTGGCTCCAAACACCAGTAAATATAGTGAGTTTTGCATAAGACTCTATTTTAATTCATAGGACTTACTATGTAAAGTCCAATTGTACAGAGGTTGCAGACACTGTTGACATTTTGAGACAGATAATTCTTTGTTGTGAAGGGCTATCCTATGCATTAAAGGATGTTTAGCAGCATCTGTGGTCTCTACTTACTAGGTGCCAATAGCACCCCACTCCCAGCTGTAACCAAAAATGTCTCCAGGTAGTGCCCGATGTTGGGAGGGGGGCAAAATTGTCCACTGTTGAGAACCACTGCTTTAGAGGAATACCTCAAAGAGAGAGATTGTAGACAGAAGAGAACACTAGAAAAGACAAAGATCTCTCATAACTGTAGACTTCTGCTTTAGTATATACTCAGATACATCAACCTCTTAATGCTACTGGTCTACCATAATTTTAAACTCAAATATCTTCTAGTCTTAAATCTAGACTGTGGTAAGAGAAAAGAAGTAGTCCTATTAAAACGATTCGCAAAGAACACAAAGGAAATAATTCTGCGTAACAGTTTTCATCTTCCCCTTAAAATGACACCAAGGTCATCTTTTTTGTTTAATTACTTAATATAACCCCAGAAGTTTTGACAGATATTTGAATATCTACTATGTGCCAGATATAGCTCTAGGTGCTAGAGAAAGATAAATGCATCTACTACATTTGCTGAATTGATAAATCACTCATATAAAAAGCATTTTCTTCATGATCTTGCTTTTGGCAAAAGAATTCCAGATATGTCACCAAAACCACAAATAGCAAAAGAAAAATAGGTAAATTGGACTTTATAAAAAAAAACTTTTGTACTTCAAAGGACACCATCAAGAAAGTGAAAAGATAACCCATGGAATAGGAGAAAATATTTGCAAATGATACATCTGATAAGAGACTTGAATCAAGAATAATATATAAATATAAGACACATAACTCAATAATAAAAACTCAAATTTAAAAATGGGCAAAGGATATGAACAGATATTTCTTCAAAGAAGATATACAAATACCCAATAAGCACATAAAAAGATGTTTGACATTATTACTCATCAGGGAAATGCAAATCAAAAACCACAATGAGATACCTCCCAGGATGGCTAGAATCAAAAAGTCAGATAACAAATATTGGCAAGGATTTGGAGAAATCAAAATCCTCATACACTGCTGGAGGGAATGTAAAATGGCACAGTCACTTTGGAAAACAGTCTGGAAGTTCTTCAAATGATTAAACGTAGAATTAACATATGACCCAGCAATTCCCAGCAAAGAGAATTGAAGACATATTCACAGCACCATTATTCATAACAGCCAAAAGGTAGAAACAACCCAAATGTTAATCAGTGGACATATGAATGATCAAAAGGTGATAGTCATTCAATGGAATATTATTTGGTCGTAAAAAAGAATGAACATGGATGAATCTTGAAAATATCATGCAAAGTGAAAGAATCCATTCACAAAAGACTGCATACTATATGATTTCACTTATATGAAATGCCCAGAATAGGGAAATCTATATAGAGAGTAGATTAGTGATTGCTTAGGGCAAGGAGAGGTAGAAATTGGGGGGAAAGGGAGGATGATAACTAAAGGGTATGGGGTTTCTTTTTCAGATAATGAACATGTTCTAAAATTGACTGGTGTGATGGTTATACATATCTGTGAATATACTAAAAACCAGTGAATCGTACACTTTAAAAAGGATGAATTATATCTCCATACGGCTGATTTAAAAAAAAAAAAAACTTAAAGTACAATGCAAAACACGGCATTTGGACCACAGTTTATTAACAAAAATGTCCTATTTAAAATACCCTTGCATCTGGAGAGATCCTATTCTTTTGGCTGTGAAGTAGAAAATGATTATTGAATGCTCTTTAAACTATTGAAAGTGCTCCAGGAGGTAAACATTTAAGACTATAAAAACACTGAAAGTAGGAAATATTTTAAATGCAGGCATCAAGGAACTTCAGAGGACATAAAATGCAATGCTTATTTAAGATGCATTAGGGGTCATTAAGTAATTTAGATTCACGGGAGGGCGGATGGGGAGTGGGATGGGGAGAGGGAGGTAAGCAAGAAGAGCTCATAGGAAAATCCTCAGTCTAGAAGATTCCTTCTTTTACCAGCCTGCAGTGATGCTGAAAGAACACTCCTTTGTATATACTATAAACTTTATTTTTCAGGAAGCTAAAAATAATCGTCCATATAATTAACTCTGGAAACAGAAAGGAAGTCGAGTACTAAAGGGCCAAACACAGAGAGATTTAAGGAAATGAACAAAAACCTAAACCAGTTCCCAGGAATGGCTACTGGAAACTTTCAGCAAGCAGCATGCATTATCGCTTTTTTCAGGCAAAATCTAAGATATAATCCATACATATCTCATAATTCCACTACTGAAAAATTTCAACCTGTGTTGTTTTCGGTCCAAATAAAGTGCGTTTTTGCGTTTGCCTTGTATGATATACCAGCTAATCTACCCTATCTCATTACAGAGCTCTTGGTATGCCTGGTCCCCAGAGTCCACAGTTTCCCTGACCTGAAGAATCACCAATGCCAGTGACAAGAAAATGCCCGCGGAAGTGGGGGGAAGCATTAGGGATTTCTTTTTATGCTTAATAAATTTCAGCTCCTCCCTTGATCATTACAAACAGCATGGTTAACCATCAAGCCGAGTCTGGGTACCTCATAGAGCACTGTGTCCAGTTTCAAACTAAAATTAGGGCTAATCTTTTTTTTTTGCGGGGGGGTGGCAAGGAGAAAAATAACCAAAGGCAGGACTGGCTTTTTCTACAGAGCCTCAGGTTACAAAATGACTGCCTTGTAAGCTGAAATGACCCAAAATGATACATTCATTCTCCTGCAGGGTGGCTGTGGCTTGCTGTGGGAATGGGGAACTTGGGGAGAGGGAGGCTCTTACATGGAAAGAGAAATAACAGGGAATGTTCTTTAGGTACCACCCACCCCTACAAGTGAATCACTGCAGTGTTAATCCCGCACTGATTCCACGAATTGCCAAACAGGATGAGGTAAGGCACAAGCCTTGAGCCCCCTCCCCCACCCCCACGCAGCATCACGCAGAAAAGGCGCATATCCCTGCGCGAGGTGCACCACGCAGCCCCCCGAGGCCTCAGGCTGAAGGGCTGACGTCACCCTTCTGCATTGAGCTTCAAGGACCGGTAGAGCACTAGTTAGATAGGGAGTAGAGTTGGGGCGCTATTGCTGTCACCAAGTAGCAGTGAGTTCTCCTCCAGGGCTCTGAGAATTGAGCTCGAGCAATGACAGAAAGACCAGATGAAGAATGTAAGGGTGAAGGAGAGTGGGGAAAGGGTAGTAAGATCCATCTCCAGGGTCTCCAAGAAAGCTCAAAGATGCCCCTAATTTATATAAGACCCTGTCCCTTCCGTGCGTCTTCACGCGGCAGTGGCGCCCACCCCCTGTCATTGCTCTCGCGGGGCTCTGGTCTCCCTTGCCCTGCCAGGCAGGCACTAGGCTCCTGGTACCTCCCTCTCACGGTCCCGCGGGGTCGGAAATAACCGGGAATCTGGGATCAAATCATGAGCTCAGGCACCCGCTCCCAGCTGGCCACAGGTTTGCTCCAAGTAGCATCGTGAACAGGCTGGTAAAGGCGGTTGGGGAGGGGTGTTCAGAGAGGAAAATAGACGAATATACCGGCAACTTTCCTTAGAGGCTGACCCTATCTAGAGAGCTTAAAAAATAAATCAATGCATTAAAAAAAAAAATTGGAAAGGTCGACAACCTGCAGTCACCGCCACCACGCAGCCCCTTGCAGCCTGCGCCAGGCGGGGTCCAAGGTCCGAGCAGCCCCAAGCCTGCACCCCCCGCCCCCATCCTGCAGCCCTGGCCCAGCAGCCTGCACCTGTCTGCTTAAGGAGGGGGCCGAGATTTGATTTTTGGTTTGGGTTTTTTCCTCCCCCTTCCTTTCTTGGGGCATCACTGTACGGACTGACCGACGGCGGCCCGACCACCAGCCAAGCTTGGCCACTCACCCAGAAGACGAAGGAGTAGATGATGAGGAGGGTTTTGAGACAGGTTATCACAGGTTTGGTCTCCATTCTCCTCGATGCCATACTACGGAGCTCCGGCGGCGGCGGTGGCGGCGGGCGGCGGGCGGCGGGCGGGCGCGCGGGAGGGGGGAGGAGGCGGGGCAGGGCGGGGCGGGGGCGCGTGCCTCGAGAGGCCCCGTGCGCGCGCAGCGGAGGCCGTGCGCGTACGTGAGCGCGCACCCCGCAGGCCTTCCACCGAGGGAGCTGGGCCCGGCAGCGACTGCGCATGCTGTGAACGCTGCCCGCGCTGGAAAGCCGATGTAGGCTCAGACCCCCAACGGAGGAGTGGTCCCTGGCGGCGGGGAAGGATGGGAGAGCCTGGAGGCTCGGTCGGAGGTCAGGGCGACGTCTTCCAGGCCGCCGTGGCATGTAAGTTTCTGCTTTGTATATAGTAGGACGTTACATTTACAAGGCTCTCATCACCTGACTACATGAGGCTTATTGGTATTCCCGAAAAGCAATCTTGTTTCTGCATTTGGACGCCCCACCAGGCCTTCTCAGGTGGAGTGGCCCAGTAGTCATGTCCTTGGAACTAGGAGGCCTTGTCTGTGCCAGGAACAGATTATGTTAGGTGGCTAGAGATACAGCTGGTGGGATGATCAGGAGCCCAAATCCTAGCCACCACCGGCACTCCATTTTTTAGATTTCCTCACATTTTGAAATGGTGAAACTGAATGACAAGCAATTTCTGTATAAAGAGACCATTCTCCTCACACATGAAATGTTTAACAGATAATAGAAAAAAAAATGTTTAAAGGTACCTGAGAATCATTTTCCTCACCCTAACAAGTACAGACCACCTCACGCCCAGATAAGAGAGCAGTTTCAAGGTCAAAAAGTAATGTTCAAAAACAATTTGGTAGTTCTGCAAAAAGCTAACTACAGAGTTACCATGTGATCCAGCAATTCTCCCAGATATATACCCAAGAGAAATGAAAACATCTTCACACAAAAGCTTATACATGAATATTCATAGCACCAGTTATAGCCAAAAAAGCAGTGTCCATCAATTATGGGTGGCTAAACACAATGTAGTACATCCATACAATGGAAAATTATTGGGCCGCAAAAAGGAATGAAGTACTGATTGAACATTTGTGAACCTTGAAAATATGCTAAGTGAAAGTAGCTAGACACAAACGACCACGTACTGAATGATCCATTTATAGTTAACCTCCAGAATAGACAGATCCGCAGGGACAAACACATTAGTAATTGCAGGAATGCAGCATGAATAGAAATGATTGTTAATGAGTAGGGGGTTTCTATTTGGAGGGACAAAAATTTTCTGGAATTAGTGATGATGGTTGCCCAATTGTGTGAATATACTAAAAACCACTGAATTGTACACTTTTAAAGGGTGACTTTTATGGCATGTGAATTATATCCCAATTAAAAATATACATATGCTCCACCCAGATTTCCCATGGCTGGTTTGTAGAGGAACACACAGTACAGATGCTCTGGGAAATTTAGCTTAATTCCTGAGACTCTGCCATGAAAACAGCAACACTATCACAGGCTAACTCAATCATGGATGATGTGAAGGATACCTCTTGTGAAAGTAAAAAAACAGTCATTAAGGCTTGAGGAAAGCTTGTCAAGGTCAGTGGTTGCAGGAGTAATTATTACCTCCAATGAGTTGTACATGGTCCCAGGTCAGTGGGGTCATTGTATAAACAGGACAAATATGAGGAAGAGGAGAACCTGCTTAAGGAAATGATCAATTATAACAAAAGGTTATGTGGGCACAGAGGAGAGTAGAGAAGAATATAGGTACTAGTGAAAAAAAGATTAGGAACAGATTGCTAAGGTTTCTGTTATAAAGGAAAACCCTGCACAATGAATTTCAACTCTGATTGCTCATTTGCATCACCTGGAGAGCTGAAACAATTTATGACCACCTGTGCCCTATCCTAGGTAGCCTGAGTCACTTGGTGTGGGGTGTGAACTCAGCAGTTTTTAAGTCCTTCAGGTGATCCTAATAGGAATCAAGTTGAGGGATGCTGTCTCTACTGCAATGAGCTTAAATCCAACTTCAGGAAGGAGCTTTCTCCACTTTTACAGTTTCTAGGTGGCAGCAGAAAAAGGATACTGAAGACTGCAAACCCAGTGAATAGCCTTAGCTTCAAAAGGTTTTGCCCTTTCATAATTACTCTGTAAAGGGGTCAGAAATCTCAAGAGTTATTAGGTAACCGCAGTAACCTAACTGATGAGGCTGGCCCTCAGGGAGTGGCAGTGGGGTTGGATGAGGGAACCAGAGCAGTGCATCTCAACTTTGGCTGCATAGAAATCCTCTGGGGAGCTTATAGGCGTATGATGCCTAGGCTCCATCCCCCAGGTTTTCTGATTGACTTGGTCTGTGATGGGGCCCCAGAAATAAGTATTTTTTAAAAACTCCCCAGATGCTCAAGCTGGAATTGAATTATCTGGGACAGATAAAAGAAACTCTTCAGAAATAGAATAGACAGCCCTCAGGACTGAGTGGATTTGGGTAATGAAGGAAAAGGAGGAATTGAATATTACTTCTAGTCTGAGTAAATTTGGAGGACAGCTTTTAAAATGTGTAATCCTAATCTATAGTACATCTAAACAAGGGACTAGTTTACATTTATTAGAAAGTGCATATATGAGGGACTTTTTTAGTCACAAAGGGAAGTTTTTATATTAAGAAACAAAACTGTAGAAAAATGTATATACAATGTGACCTCAACTGTGTAAAAACAGAAAAGAAATCGAAAGAAAGTGCGTATAAAATTTCCACACTTGTAGCTCTGGGTTATAGGTGATTTTATTTCCTTTATTATATTTACTCTATTTCTCCAAATTTCTAAATAATCATATATATTATTTATAATAGAAAAGGATGTAAAGGAAGCCCTCCACCTCAAATATTAAAATATTAAAGTTTTAGGACTTAAGGGGGAAAACTTTTAACTCTTGAGAACCTGCTTGGATTAACTTTAAGCATATGTTCATCTAAATTTCTATATTAATATATCTGTTTTTCCAGGGTCCCTACTTGAACACCCAAAATGACTTTTACCATGGGATTCAGAAACATCTTGCAAGACTAAGACTAGACCTGCTAAGGGTATGTTTGCAATAGCTAACTAATACACACCTTTTTTTTTTTTTTAGCACTTTTTATAACTTCATAGAAAATTACTAGCATTAAGTCCATTTCTGCATTAAATGTATAAAGTGGTTTCTGTTTGCCTGACAGGATACTGACTGTTAAAAATGCTATGTCCATAGAATGGAATTCTGTACAGCCATCAAATTAATGTTGAAGTAGAACATTTCGACACAAGGAAATTCTCACAGTATGTTTTAAGTAAAAAAATGAAATTGTGAAAAGTAAATATAGTATGATGCCAATTTGGAGATACACACAAAGATACTGATAAGTATTACCTCATGATCTGATATCATTTTGTGATTGTTTTCTTTTATGCTTTACATTTTATGCATTTAAATGTTCTGTAAAAACATGTTTCTTTTATAATTAGAAAATATTTTAAATTGTTATTTTTTTAGGATATCTAAATTAATATTTGGTTTCAAGTGCCATGATACCTTGTGTAACTGCCCTCTTTAGCAATATATTCAAAATGACATTTATTTTAAAAAAATAGGTGACAAGAGAATATTGTCTTACCTCTGCTAACAGTATTCCAGGTGAGATTGCAGTCATTCTTGTTGCCCTGTAATCTATAATCACCCAGTAGCATCTGAAGTGAGACATGAGCCGTTTTTTCTTTCTGTTCTCTTTCTAAATAATTCAAGTCACCTTACCACATAATAGCTGCTGAAGTATCCTCCTGACATGTATCCCCAATATATGTTCCGCTCCAGATAATACATTCAGCAGCTATATGAATCTTTGATTATGAATAATCTTATTAAAAGGATGTTATGCTTTTATACTGACTTCAGTACCTGTGATGAATACTGTATTCCTGTGACATGGAAGATATAATTGATGGAGACTTGGCTCAGAAGAATTCAGCCAAAAAGATGATAGTTCCAAGTACCCAGGTCCCGTGCAGTTTTTTTTTTTTTATCATTTTAGTCATTTATATCATAATTTTTATTGACTCTATTTTTGAAATCCAAAGATAGTATTCATTGACTTCAGTAGGAATATCCTCTACATGATGGTGCTAATCTATTTTAGTTAGATTCATTTATTAGACAATTATCTTCATACTTTAAGAAACCAATATATAAAAATTAGTATGTTGAAATTCTATCTAGTTAACAGTGAAATGTACTTTAGACATTCAAGCATGGGGATATTATATAACAGAATCCCATTTATTTAAATGCATTAGTGGGTAAATTTAAGGTGAAGACTGGGCCAGCATAGCTAAAGCAGAGCAGAACATTGAGCTGATTATTAATGAGTAAACCACTGAATTCAGTCAACATACATAACCCTGGCCATAAACTTCCTTATGTTAGAATTATCCCCATCAGTGATCTGATGGCTTCCAATAATTGAATTATATCATGATCACAATTAGAAACACTTAATGGTTGACTGTTGGCATCAGAATTTGAACCCAAACAGTCTGATATAGGAGCCTGCACTCTTGACAGGTTTTGGAGTCAGACTGCCTGGGTTCCCTCCTGGCCTCTACCACTTACCAGTCTTCACATATGTAAAATGGGGACATTAATAAAGTACTTACCTTATTGTCTTCACATTAGACAATATATGTGAAGTGTCTGAAACTGTTCTGGCATAGTGGGTGCTCGATAAATGTTAATTGTCATTCTAATAACACTATACCACCTCCCGATTATAAAAGTTTAGCTCTAAAAGGGACATCAAAGATGAATAAGTTCACAGTTTTTCAACTGCAGGTCACAGCCTGTTAGTGGATTGTCAAATCAATTTAAGGGCTCACTTCCAGCATTTAGTAATGCAAGAAAGAATATAATCATAGAGCAGTTATCAAAGTGCATTGCATGTAATAAGGATAAGTGTTGTTTCATGAAATATTTGTTTTAGAGAGATAGCAGACATGATTGGCGCTCTGCCCATATAACTTCAGGTCTCTCTTGCTGGTTCTGCCCATTTCCCACCATCTTTGTGCTTCTCTCCAAAGGAATCTTACCTGTAGTTCTTCAGAAAACTACCCTTCAGCTGCTGGAGACACATTAGCTTAACATATTTGTATTATTTACCTGTTACCACATAACAAAAAATTTCAAAAACCTAGTGATTTTAAAATGACAAAAATTTATTTTCTTACGGTTTCTAAGAGTCAAGAATCTAAGAGCAACTTGGGTAATTCTGGCTCAGGATGTCTCATGAGATTTCATTAAAGCTGTTAACTGGGGCTGCAGTCACCTCTAGGCTCGGCTGGGGCTGGAGGAACTGCTGTGAAACTCACTCATGTGGTTTTTGGCAGGCCTCAGTTCCTTGTTATGAGAGTTCATGTCATGGACCTCTTCATCAGACTGCTCATAAAATAAGACCTTGCTTCCTCCAGAGGCAGTGATCTAAGAAAGGAAGAATCCAAGATGAAAGCCACTGTCATTTATATCTTAATCTCAGAAGTGATATACCATCATCTCTGCTGTATTTCATCAGTTCCATGGATCAGCCAAGGAACAGTGTAGGAGAGAAATACACAAAGGTGTGAACACCACAAGTCAGGGATCACTGGAGACCTCCTTTGGGTACTGGCTACCACAGGTACCATGAGCTTAAACACCTGGGGGGTACATCCTGCTGGGGTGGCCTGTAACCAGCAATTGACTAGGGATGACATGTGAAAGCCCAGCTCTCTTGCCTCAAGGTGAGTCAAACTCTGTGGTGTATTTTATGTTCCAGAGTTTCCCATCAAATCAGGCTGAGGCTGACTTCACCTGAAATCTTACCTTTGGTTGATTTCAACCACCTTCCTACTCTACCTCCCCTATTCCCATACTAGTTTCTTCTGGGAACACATCCTTGATAAATCACTTGCACTCAAATCCTTATCTCAAGGTCTGCTTCTGGGAAACCCAGCTTAGAACAGGTAGGGGGTGGGTATGTGTGTGTGTATTCTATATAAAACATTTATTACTGTGAATCATGGTATAAAACGTTAAATTAAAATAACCCAACTCTGATCTATATCTAGTTTCTTTATTTTACAACCGAGTAAACTGAGGCCCAAGCAAGTAAAGTAATTACCCAACCCTTAGTGGTTAGATGAGCCCCTGGTTTTATTTTGACTTCCTATACTTAGCTTCTGGTTGTAAAATCACTTTTATTGGATTGAATTCCACCTCTGTCACTTGATAGTTGTGTAACTTAATTTAGTCCTTCTGGGTCTTAGTCCCCTGATCTGTAACCTAGGGATAATAACTGCTCAGTATATAGACATGGTTGGATAGAAATGAAATAAAATTCAAGCCGATTCACTATTCCCTGGCTTTTTGCCCTTCAGTTATTTTATTGTAATAAAATACACATACCATAAAATTTACTACTGTAACCATTTTTAAACATACCATTCAGTGGTTTTAGGTACATTCATATTGCTGCACAGCTATCACTACCATCCATCTTCAGAACTCTTTTCATCTTGTAAAACTAAAACTCCACCCACTAAACAAGAACACCCTATTCCCCTCTTCCCCTACTTCCCGTCTCTGACTTCCCATTCATTGGCTTGTTGACGTTAAGCAAATGATGCACTTTCATTCTTCTCTTGGGAAGGAAGAGGCTAATACTAGTGTATATATAACCAATGACAGCTGAAACTACAATCATTTATTTGGAAGTGCTCTGTAAACTATAAAGTACCATAAAAATGTGAACTGCTATAGTTATCATAACACTATACCTAAACAGTACCCCAAATCCTGCTTATTCATTTGATATATAAAAGCATATATATATATACACACACACACACACACACACATATATGTATATATGTGTGTGTGTGTGTGTGTGTGTGTATATATATATATATATATATATATATATATCTCAAAGCATTATAAGTTTTTTGTCAAACTCATCATTTCAAAGCAAACTACATTAATAGTAACATTAAGCTTATTTCTCTATTTTTCCTTATGGGCAAATTATCTGAAAAATAATTTTCTGAATGAGTAATTTTATATTTTCAATAATTTTTAGTTATGTGAAAAAGCATAAGAAGACAAATTATAAATGTTTAGAAGGTTTTTACTTCTCTGTATCTCATGAACTGGTAATATTTATGACAGTAAGGTAAAATTTGATAATGTTTAGCCTCAAGGGATCCTTCTTCTTTGAGTAAAGAAGTAGGATGATTTTATGGTATGTATTAACATAAGCCTATCTCTCCATTTGGAGCTTCTACCACTCTGTCCTGATCAAATATTTCAAAATTTTAAGAAGAAATAGTTGAAATGTATCATGTAAACAAATTTTAGCAGAAACCAGAAAATATGTTTAGAAATGTAGTAACTTGAGGCCCATGTGTAGAAAAGAACCTGTTTGCACTTGGGTTAGCCTGTCTGCAAATTAGAATGAAGTCACCTACTCAGGGAAAAAATAAAGCCTGATTTTGGCTGAGGGACTCTAAAACTAGTTGTTGTTGTTAAAAAACAACTGAGTTTATTGAAAACCGTGGTCCACTAGGTGGAGAAACAAACATCCATATACATTTCTGGTGGAAAATAGTATCTCTTATAAAAGGCAATTTGGCAATATTCATCAAAATTACACATGCAGTTTGGACCCAGGAATTCTACTTCTGGATACATACATGTGTGCACATACAGGTCACTTATTCTGTCATCTCTTTCATAGCTGAATAGATTATATAGATAATATAATGTCTCTAAGCAGTTGAGGAGACTTGGAAACCTGCAGGCATCAAAATGGACATTTATCTACCACACACGTACACACACACACAAGAAAATGTATATGCAAGGTTGCTCATGTTAGCTTTTTTATATTGGTAATAGTTAAAAGTTTGGAAATCACCCAATATCTATCAGTTTGTCTGATTTAAGAAATTATAATCCATCCACACAATAAAATGCTATGCAAATGTGAAAAGATGGAGGATGCTTTTTATGTGCTGATAAGCTACAAATTCTAAAATATATTAAGTAAAAATGGCAAGATGCAGTGCAGTGTATATGCTGACTTTTGTGTAAAAAAGGAAATATGAATTTTTGTGTTCAAACACTGGTAGGATAAACAAAATACCCACTTTCTCAAAACTGGAGGTAAAAATAATAAAATGTGCATGTTCAATCCTCTACTTTGTATAAGGAAATATACCAATAACTGAAAAAAAAGTTTCCCAACATTTAGACTTGTTCCTGAGAGTGTCAGACATCAGTTTCTTAAGCCCAGAGGCACGTGTGAAGTCAATTATGTGTCTTCAGGATAGATGATGTGCTAAGGATCGAAAAACATTACTTTTACTCCATTTTCTCTTCAAGTCTTCAGGTAGATGCTTGTATTTGGAATTTGCTGGATTTTCTCTTCCTTTGGGGACTCAGCCAAAACAGGCAAAAAGGGTTTCATTCTTGTAGCCTCTTATACAGTTTTACTCTTCACTAGCAGAATACAGAATTGAGCTTATCAGAATCAAGTCAAAATTGTCTTGCACAGCTTACCACTTAGGTTATTGGTTACCTTGTTTAGTAAACCACAATTGAGCAATTATTCTCATCCCTATCTTACCTGCCATACCTAGCACAGGGCCTCATTTAACACATGCTCAATAAATATTTGCTGAATTGAACCACCTCCTTTATTTTACATTAATAAAACTCAGCCAGATGCAGATAAAATGTTTAAATGATTTACATTTCAGTTGTGAAATTAAAACCTAGAACCACTACCTTCCTTTTGAAATGAGAAATGCTTATCTCAAAAAAACAAACAAACAAACAAACAAAACCCCTTAATTTATCATTGTGGAAAATATGCCCTTATGTTTTGATTTCCAATCCCTAGATAATCAAGGCTAAACAATTTTCAACACTACTGGACATTAAACCAGTGGTAGAAACTGTACAGTGTATTGATTTGTTTTTTCAGGATATAGTCATCTTGTATGTCGTTTCTTTATTTTTTTCTCCTGCTACAAATTGATGGTCAAGATATAATTTTATAAGCTTTCTGAAATAACTAAACAATTTTCAGCTATTGGACAACTACAACTGCCTTCTCAATTTCAAACCTTCGAAACAGTTCGGCCAAAGCACCCCTTCTTATTCAGTTTGCTTCAAATTTGGTGCATTCCATGAACAAAAATAAATGGTGATGATTATACTATTAAAAGCATAAAATCTAGACTCTATAATGAGAGAAAGCTTATAGACTAGAAGAAAATATTTGCTACCTATGTGTCCGATAAAAGTCGTATACCCAGAATATATAAAGAACTGTTACAACTCAATAAGAAGACAAATAATTTAAAATGAGGAAAAGATGTAAATAGATATTTCACCAAAGAAGACATACAACTGACTAATAAGTGAAAAGATACTCAATATCATTAGTCACTAGGGAAATACAAAACCAGAATGAGATACCACCTTACATCCACAAGAATGGCCGCAATCAGAAAGACAGACATTAGAAAGTATTATGGAAGATATGGAGAAATGGGAACCTAATTCATGTGGTGGATATGTAAAATGGTACAGCAACTTTGGAAAAGGTTTAACAGCATCTTTAAAAGGTAAACATGCATCTACCTTATGACCCAGCAATTTTTCTGGGTATCTACCCAAGAAAAATGAAAACAACTTGTACACAAAGATTTATATGTGACTGTTCATAACAGCATTATTTATAATAGTCAAAAACTGTAAGTAATCAAAATGGCCATCAACTGGAGAATAAATAAATTATGGCATGTCAATACCATGGAATTTTATTCAGCAATAAAAAGGAACAAAGGCCCAATATATGTCGCAACATGGATGAACCTCGAAAACACTTTGCTAAGGGAAAGAAGCCAGACACAGATGACTACATGTTATACAAGAATTGGCAAATCTGTAAAGAAATTAGTGGTTGCTTAGGGCTGGGAGTAAGAATGTAGAGTGACTAGAAGTGGGTAGGTGGTATATATATTGCATTGTGTGTTCACCACCCATAGTTAGATTTCCCCAATAATTTTTAATAATAGGAAAAAAAGTGGATAGGAAGGATCTTATTGGGATGGTAGAAATGTCCTAAAATTGGATTTTCATGATGGTTACAAACTATAAATTACTAAAAAGTACTTAATTGTATACTTAAGTGTCCTATAAATTAAGTTATAGGCATTTTTTTGGCATTTTATCCTAAATTTTTGTCATAATTATCACACTTAGAACTGAGGATATGTTTGCATATCTTTTTTTTTTTAATTAAGGAATATCTGCTTATTGAAGAAAGTTCAGGAAATATATACAAGAAAAATCCTATAATTCTTCTCCATAAACTAACTACTCTCAATATTTTGGTGTATGCCTTTTGTAGAGGGTACCCATCATATTATTCATATACATGGTTGATCATTAGCTTTTGGATAGTCTTTTTATAGTTGGTGTGATGGTTTTAAAACCTGTCTGGAAATTCTTGATTCCTCCCATCAAAAGGTAAAGTCTTGTACTTGGTGAGCATTTGTGGTTATCTCAGTGACTAGAATGTGGCAGAAATGATGCTGTGTGACTTCTGACCTGAAGTTACAAAAGGCTATACCACTTCTACATAGCTCTGTCTTTGGGGATGTTCACCCTTGAAATTTAACCTTCATTTTATAAAGTCGTCCATGCCCCCATAATATCAAATGCTGGCTTCCCGACATATTGATAAGACAAAGCCAAGTATATTGCTTAAAGCACTACGTCATGGAGTTTGAGAGAGTCTTAAAGAGAGAGGATGATATATCTGCTGATATATTGAGAGTTGGGAGGTGAATTTAAAGTGGGTCTTTCGATATTGGGTCTTGATTAAGTTTGAGTAAGGATCTTAGGATTAGTGGCCACAAGGTGAAAATTTTGAGGCTAGAGGCTCAAATATTGGTATGTAAACTCTTCTATTGAAGAGTGATCTTTCAGGAAGTTTATATAAAAACAATTTACAACTTTTACCTTCCTGGGCAACAGTCCACTGGAATAGTAAAGTTATGCAAAAAAAAAAAAAAAAAAAAAAAAAAAAAATATATATATATATATATATATATATATATAGTAGAATAGTAAATTCAAGTTAATGTCGAAAGTAAGCTTTGTAGGAGTAAACAGTTTGATTCTTTATGGAGAGGACACATGTAGGTGTCTAGCCGGTGGCCCCAGGGAAAGTCACAGCCTGAAAGACATTATCAATCACTGGACATGTAAGTGAGTCAAACAGACCTCTGAACCTTGCCCAAATTGTAGACTTGTGAGCAAAATAAATGGTGTTGCTTTAAGTTACTAAATTTTTGGATGTTTTATTACATACCAGTAGATAACTAGAACAAGAAAATTCCCATTATCTGATTCCAACTTCCTCAACATAGGAGTAAAAACTCAAATTCACAGCTCTATTTTCATCTAGTGTTCAGGGATGTAACCTACACCTTATCAATCAGATGCACCCATGTGAGACGCCAGTTTAGAAGTAAGCAATCTGTGATGCTTTCATTAGCCTCTAATGGTGGCAATGACAGCAGTTTCCAGGTGGTAGCAAAGTTGAGTTCCTGCTACACATCTGGCATCAGGATAGCAATGAGGGTTTCCTATAGTGATCGGTGGCAGTAGTTTATCAAGTCTGCTTTGAGGTAGTGTTTTGGGTTCTGTTCCTGAAAGTTTAGTCTCAATTCTAATTCTCAAGCCCTCTGACCAATAAAACTATTAATAAGTGACTTTTCTGCTTAATAATGAACCTGATCAAGAGACTGGTCCCAGAAGTCATTGCAGGCAATTCATCCTCAGGAAAATAGGGCTAAATCTCTGGTTGATTATCTCTAAATTGCTGATGTCTGAAAATCTGACTGGCATTGAGTCACTATTAAACATGCATCAGTCAAACAGCTAATTAAATTATCTGTGCTTACTAGGAGTAACATGCTTGTTTGGGGTAAGGTTCTGAGGGATGTAGGGGCAGTTGTACTAGAATAATATGAAGGTCTTAAGGAATTCAAGATTTACAATATAAGCTAGTCGCTTCTAACTGAACTTGACAGTTTAAAGAAGAGCTCGTAAGCTGTGCAATTTCTGTGATTTTATTCAAAGACTTTTTTATGACGGAGCTGCTGGGCTGAGATAGCTAAAACAAAACTCAAATTTTGGTTCTTAGGCTCTCTATAAAAAAAAACATTGATTTGCCAGATATTTTACATAAAATTTATATTTGAATTGAGAGAGTGGGATCCCAAGAATTAAAATGGAAACATGAAGGACTCAGGTAACTTAGTACCCGAAGCTCCATAGAGCCTTCCTTCTCTTCTAGTTGATAAGGCTGCTCATTTCTTAAAGACTGTAACAACCTTGCTGAGAATGTTACCTTGGAAAAGAGAGAGAATTTCACCTGACTTCTCAGCCCACTACTTATGATATTGCCACACTAAAACTAGGATTGGGTCATGGCAGGCTCCATTTGGCAAATTACAAATGTACTAATGTATATTGGCAAAAATCAGAATAGGTTCAGTGAGTGCTATACTATGGAAAGCAGAATAAAACACAGTATCAGGCTAAATTCATTATTTAGAAAGCACTTACAAGGAGATTTCATTTTGCTAGCTTAAGGTGCTGGAAGTGCTTCTAATGATTTGTTCAGTTGGACTCAAGGGGCCAGAGTAAAGGAACTTGGGATACTAAAAGTTTCTTAGTATCAGTGAAGGATACAAAGACAGGAAGATGGAAATTTTGTAGTGGATTTATTATGAATTACCTGTTCACCCATTCAGCTCACATGGTTTAGTACATTATACTTACAGCTTCTGCCATAATCTCCTCTAGTGGTGTGCATGATAAATAGGCAGTGAAACAAGTTACCAGTTTAACATGTAGTTAAATCTGAAAAATAATAGCAATAACCCAGACACAAAGTAGCTAACACATCCTTCCAAGGACAGAATGCAGAACACTCAATGGTTCAATAAAGTGTGCTTTGTTAGTGACTAGAGACAGCTAATGCCACTGGCCTTGGAAGGTGGTGGGGGAAATATTCAACATTGCTTTGCCCCTGCTGGCCAATTGGAGTACCAGCCAGCTGTGGTATGTATTAATTCATACACGACCTGCAAGATACATGAAACTACTAAGTTCCAATCGATGGGATCGGTAAGAAATTATAGGTTAGTCATTGATCCTCAAACAGGAGTGATTTTGCCCACCAGAGTATATTTGACAATGTCCATAGACATTTTTGATTTTTGCAAATGGAAGGGTGCTACTGGCACCTAAAGAGTAGAAATCATGGACGTTGCTAAACATCCCATAATGCACAGGACAGCACCCTCTTCCCAAAGAATTATATAGCCCCAAACATCAATAGACTCAAGGTTGAAAAACCCTGGGTTAGGTATATATAAAATATGTACAGGAAATAGAGACGGACCAGCCTTGCCATGCTGCATATAGAGCAGAGGTTTGCAAACGTTTTCTTTAAAGGGCCAGATAGTAAATATTTTAGCCATTGTGAATTATATGATCTCTATTTCAACCATAGACAACACATAGAAGAGAATCTGTCTTCCAGTAAAACTTTATTTACACAAACAGGTCATGGGCTGGATTTGGCCCACAGACAGTAATTTGACAACCCCAGATATAGAGATTAACCTGAATATTTTTGCTACAGTGGTTTCATCATTTGTTATATGATACTGATCAACAGCTACTTTATTGTTTGGTAACGCTTTTTATTTTACAATAAACCCTTTCAGTTACAATGAGCTAAAAAAAAAAAAAAAAAAACCGAAGTACATGGTTGATTAATGACAAATGAATTACTGAATTTCCATTTCTCAAAAAAGTTGATCATGGACATGCAATTTGCACAAATTTTTTGGAGACTTACCATCCACCCTGGGAGCCAGAATAATAGAATTGACTATATAAAATCCAGAGACATAAATCTATTAGCAATATATAGATATCTATTTTGAAACTTAGTAATTTATTTAAGAAGTTTAGGCCTCAGGACTACAGGTTAACGTGTATCTGCAGAAGGTGTATTTATATATCACTCTGTAAAGTGTGACTTTTCATTTGAATCAATCATTGTACTAAGTTAATGTCATTTTTATTCCAGGTCTTCATGTGCACATATTAAAATTGAAATGATAGATGTTATTGTGTTAGCTTGATAAGCAGAAGAACTGCAAAAAGAATTAAGTGAGGTCAGTTTTATATCAGTGATATTGGAAGCTTCAAATGGAAAACATGTTAATCTCAATGATTGTTCAATTTTATTTTCACCCAATTTATGGAATCAAAGATTTTAGAAGTTAATTCTGTCAAAAGAGAAAATATGGCATAATTACTAATTCAATTGAAAATTCAGTTTTAAACATTTAACATCAAATATACAGTAATTTGTTTTGTGATACAATATGAAAATATTTTGTGAAGCTCAGTGTCATGGTGAAAACAAGGATTTTACTAAGTGAAGATGCCTGTGGTGCAGAAGTAGACTTGGAATTGGTTGACATGCACAGATGATTCCAAACTGAGTCCAAAAAGTTATGATATTATAACAACCAAAATTTAAAAGGAAGTCGTCAAAATTCACAAATATTGTATACACATACATTACTGAACTAAAAATCTTTTGTAATAAAGTTGATATTGAATACAAAAAAAATTCTAGCATGGGAGTACATAGTTTCTCTCAAGCTGAAGAAAATACATACAGAAAAGAAAAATATTTAAAATAAACTAGGTATATTATAATTTTCAAATTTATATTTTGGCCTCCTTCTTCCCTAGACAACCATAGTGGACAACATCAAATATTTCTATGAAAGTAAAATATCTATTCTGGCAACATTTACATGAACTGAAAATTAAAATTTTCTGTATTTCCATCTTCTAATGATTACTGTGTTTATCTTGCTAGTTCAGTTGCTTTCCTCTGATTTGTGCAAGAAGTCACCCATTTCTTTTACCTTTTATATATGTAAAATACATACCACAAAATTACATTCTTCAATATTTGTTCTGGGCTTCTTGCTGATCTCCACAGAAAGTACTTGGACTCTTAAGAAATGCAATGAGATACAGAACAGGTCACTAATGAGATAAATTGACGGCCCCTCTCTGCTGCTGAACTGTTGTTGAGATGAATTTAATAATAGAGTCACCGAAAAGGTTATTAAGCTCCAACTATAGTCAGTTAAGGAACTGACAAGGGAAAAGGGCCTTTTCTGGTCTTCCACTACTCTGCCCTGTGCCCTCTGGTAGACATTTGTTTTCAGCTGTCCGATACCCACTGCCACTGCCCAAGAGTTTCCCAATTTTCTTGTGTGGAAATTTCTCTCCCTCATTAGGATGGTCTTGATGTCATGTAATTCCAGGTTCCTGTCCCACCCTTTGGAAGCCAAAGGCATTCAGTCCTTCCTTGCCTTGCTCACTGCAAGAGCCAAGACAGAAAAGTTGATCTGAGCTTGGCTAATGTGATGCTCTCTCCTGCAACTTTGAATCTTGAGCAGTTGATACACAAAAATAATTGGAGGTCATCCACTAATTAGTCACTTCTTTGAGTTGGGGGCCGTGGATTTTGTGGCCTGGGCTTATAGACTGAACTTAGTTTCTGCAGACTTCCAAGCCTAACTTTCCAACCTTCTGCCTTCAGTTCAGCAGAGCACGTTTTGCTTACTCGTACAGTTAACCACATATCTTCCTTTAGCAGAGCTTTCCTCTACATCCACCCCTAATAAATTACTCTGTAACCTGCCCACCTTGCTTGCCTCTGAGAAAGTCATTTCTTGCTGAAGGTAATTTGCACTAAGGTATTAAGCACTTAGTGTGTTACTCTTCTTAGGAGTATAATAATGGTGAAAGGATCTTGAGAAGGCAGTAACAAGCCTTGAAGGGTAAATGTGCTAGATAAGCACTTTACAAACAATGCCCATGACAACAGTTTGAAGGTATTGTTATGCCCATTTTAGAGATGTAAAATAAGAATCTTAGGAAAGTAAAATAATTTGTTCAAGGTCACCTGTATGATGGGAAGGATTTTCTCTTTCACTCTGTATGTGTGTTTTACCATCTCTGTGTGGAAGTGGCCCAGCACATGCACCCAAGTATAACATTGCTAACATGGAGGCTGACATTTCTTCCCTGTACGAAGATGAATGGGCCAGTAATGTTCTTGTATAGCTGTTTCTGTTAAGACTCAGCTATTATTTTAGTATATTACTGAGGTATAATTTACATACAGGAAAATGCACAGGTATTATATGTACAGTTTGGAAAATTTTAACAAATGTATACATTATGTTTCCACCACCCAGCTCAAGACATAGAACATTTCCATCTCCTAAAACTATCTTTATTCTCTTCTCTAGTCAATTCTTCCACTCACAGAGACAACCAGGTTTTTAAATTAGCATAAATTTTGCTTGCTCTTAAACATCATATAAATGGAATCATATAATATATATTCTTTCATGTAAGACTTCTTCCACTCAATGTTTTTGAGATTACTCCATGTTTTGGGATGCATCTTAATTCTTTTTGTTGCTCATAAATCGAATATACCACAAAATTTTTTATCCATTTTCCTTTTGATGGACATTTGACATATTTTTAGCTAATGTCTAGCCTGAATAAAGCTGCCGCGAATGTCATACAAGTCTTTATATAGATATATGCATTCATTTATTTTGGTCAATATATATTTAGAAGTGGGATTACTGGATCATAAGGAAGGAATATATTAAATTTTATTAGAGACAAGGATGTACAATTTTACATTCCTATCAGCAATGTTTGTGAGTTCCAGTTCCTTCACATCTTCACCCACACTTAGTGTTTTCACTATTTTCCATTCTGGCGGTATATATTTTTATCTCACTGTGGTTTTAATTTATATTTCTCTAATGACTAATGATGTTGAGCACCTTTTAATATGCTTATTAGCAATTTGGATATATTTTGTGAAGTGCCTGTTCAAGTCTTTCGTTCACTTTTTTTATTGTTGGCTGACCGTGAAAGCATATAACACCACACTTGGCCAACCATATAGACAATCTTCATTGTTTACACATGTCAGAGAGCATACCACCAACTCAGCAACATTCGTTATTTACCTAAAGTTGAGCTTTCATGAAGAGAAAGGTCATATTTATAAGGATTGTCTTGCATTAGATGTCTTTGCCTACTTTGCAAGTCCAGGAGTTTTCAATTGGCAGTGGTAGACCAACTCTGGACTGCAAAAGTGTTTTATTCAGCCAGAATTTTAACTGGTATTGTTGGTAATATATTATTAGGAGATAACTCCTACAAATCTGACTTTATAGCCTCTCAAGAAATTGGAAAATCTGACAACACTGAGCCTGCTTTTCCCTTGTGGTAATATTGGCTAAAGCTGAGTAGTTCTGACCCCCCTTAGACTGCGCATGTGCTTTCCAGTTTAGGGCAAACCCAGCCCCACTCCCCTTATTGTCATTCCCGATCTTCTTCACTCATTTACATTATCTGTGTGGCCTCTGTAGGCATGGAGGAATTTTCACTCTGGTCTCAGAACCAGTCTGGCCTTTTCTGAGCAAATGATTTATTATTTCCTTTTGAGTACTATAAACTAGATAACTCACTACATCTCCTTCTCAACTCTACAAATGCACAGACAAATTTGTGACTCAATTGCAAGAGACCTTATGTATTTTATACAAATATAAATACATTTAAATTATATATATATAAAATTATATATATATGTATACAATACATGTAAGGTTATTAATTAACCTTATTCTATATTTAATCTTTCCCTCTCCTTTATCTTGAATTTCTCATTTACTTATAAGTTGTAGAAAAATTTTTTTTTTTGGAACAAAGCAATGACTTCTGCATATCTATTAGGAATGATTTCTAGGAAAGTGAAGGCAGCCATTAGCTACAGACCCCAAGTAACTCATTCTTTTCTCCATTTCAAAGAGCATGGTCAAGGGAGAAGTTATAGTAAAAAAAAAAAAGATGTCCCCCCACACCATTTGACATGGGTGAGACATTTCTTCCCTGAAGAAAATAAGACCCCTGGTGTAAACAAAAAGGGACAGAGTTCACGCACGTCTAGTCAAACTATATTACAAAAAAATGTTTTTTTTATAAAGATATGTTTTAATTTTTCTCTAAAGTTTCTCCTACAGAATATAATTAAAATCTGAAATTATATTAAAATCATAAAATTTTAACTTTAAAAAGAATATAATATGATGCCTTTTACCTGGTCCATAGATCCTTTTTAGAACATTCCAGATACATGGTCATCTATGCCAAGGAGCCTCTTACCCGAATGAGTTATCCCAGAATGTTTTTTTCTTATACAGAATCCTCATTGTAACTTCCATATAAGGGGCCTAGCTTTGCCCGATAGACAAGGTAGAATAAATCTAATTTCTGACTCCCCAGACAGCCTTTGTCCCATTATTCCATAGTAATAAAAGCCTCCAATTTTTAACAGAGTGTATTTTCCAGCTTCTCTTGCAGTTAAATATGATCATGGGCCTATGTTCTAGCAATAGGATAAAAGGATAATGAGAATATTCAAACCCCTTTAGAGCAGTGGTCCCCAACCTTTTTGGCACCAGGAACCAGTGCTCTTATGAGAATCTAATGCATGGTGATCGGAGATGGAGCTGAGGTGATGATGCTAGCACTAGAGAGCAGCTGCAAATACAGATGAAGCTTCACTTGCTCACCTGCCGCTCACCTCCTGCTGTGCAGCCCGGTTCCTAACAAGCCACGGACTGGTACTGGTCTGTAGCCCGGGATTTGGGAACACTTGCTCTAAAGGGAGAAAGTATGATTATCTTTGTTGCTGTTGTGAGAAATTAAATGTAATAGCCGGATCTCTAGTAACTTTATAACACTATGAGGTAACCTTCAAAATGGAAGCCTCATTTACTGGCACAAAGAGATAGAAGGAGCTTAGGTCCTGTCCCTGGAGCACATGCCAGTCCTGGATGGGCTACCGTCAGGCTTCTTTTACTTTATATTTTTATTTTTTTCTATTATAGTTGATATGCAATATTATATTAATTTCAGCTGTACAATACAGTGATTAGACATTTATATAACTTATGAAGTTATATATCTGATAAATATAGTAACCATCTGACACCATACATAGTTATTACAATACTACTGACTGTATTTCCCCATGTTATACTCTACATCTCCATGACTATTTTGTAACTACCACTTTGTACCTCTTAATCCCCTTCCACCTTCACCCATACCCCCACCCCCAGACCTGACAACCATCAAAATGCTCTCTATGAGCTTGTTTCTGTTGTTTGTTTATCCTGTTCTCTATAGAGTTGATGTATGACATTTGTCTTTCTCTGTCTGACTTACTCCACTTAGCGCAATACCCTCTAGGTCCATCCATGTTGCTGCAGATAGCAAGATTTCATTCCTTTTTATGTCTGAGTAATAATCCATGTACATATGTACCACCTTTTCTTTATCTATTCATCTATTGATGGATGGACACCCAGGTGGCCTCTTTATCTTGGCTACTGTAAATAATGCTGCAGTGAACACATGGATTCACATGTCCCTTCAAAGTAGTGTTTCTGGTTTCTTCAGATAAATACCCAGAAGTGGGATAATTGGGTCCTTCATTGTGTCTTATAATAGCCTTTGTTTTAAAGTCATTTTGTCTAGTATTGCTGGGGTAGTATTGCTACCCCAGCTTTTTGTTAGTTTCCATTTTCATGAAACATCTTTTTTCATGCCTTTACTTTCAGTCTGTGTCTCTTTCAATCTGAAGTGAGTCTCTTATAGGGAGCATATGGAAGGGTCTTGTTTTCTTATCCATTCAGCCACCCTATCTTTTGATTGGAGCATGTAATCCATTTATATTTAAAGTAATTGTTGCTAGATATGTAGTTCTTGCCATTTTTCATATTTTTTATCTGTTTTTCTTTTTTCTTCTTAAAGAAGTCCCTCTAACATTTCCTGTAATACTGGCTTGATGATGATGAACTCCTTTAACTTTTCCTTGTTTAGGAAGGTTTTTATCATATCTAACTGATAGCTTTGCTGGATCGAGTAACCTTGGTTATAGATCCTTACTTTTCATCACTTTGCATATTTTGTGCCAATTCCTTCTGTCTTGCAAAGTTTCTGTTGAGAAATCAGCTGACAGTCTTGTGGGAGCTCCCTTGTAGGTAACCAACTGCTTTTCTCTTGCTGCTTTTAAGATTCTCTTTTTGTCTTTAACGTTTAGTATTTTAATTATGATGTGTCTTGGTGTGGACCTCTTTGAGTTCATCTTGTTTGGGACTCTCTGTGTTTCCTGGGGTTTTATGTTTCCTTCTCCAGGTTAGAGAAGTTTTCAGTCATTATTTCTTGAAATTGGTTTTCAATTCCTTGCTCTTTCTCTTATTCTTCTGGTATCCCTATGACGCAAATGTTGGTACACTGATGCTGTCCCAGAGGCCCCTTAAACTATCATTTATTTTTGGATTCTTTTTTCTTGTTGCTGTTCTGATTGGATGTTTTCTGGTACCTTATCTTCTAAATCACCGATTCGATCCTCTGCTTCATCTACTCTACTGTTAATTCCAATTAAGTTATTCTTTATTTCAGTTATTGTATTCTTCATTTCTGACTGGTTCTTTTTTTTCATATTTTCTATCTCTTTGTTAAAGTTCTCACCGAGTTCTTCTACTCTTAAATTCATTGAGCATCATTATAATAAGTATTTTGAACTCTGCATCTGATAGATTGCTTGTCTTTATTTTGTTTAGTTCTTTTTCTGTAACTTTGTTCTTTCATTCGGAACATGTTTCTTTGCCTCCCTGTGTCTGTTTCTATGTATTAGGTAGGGTTGCTATGTCTCCTAGTCTTAGTAGAGTGGCTTTACGTAGTAGATGTCCTATGGGGCCCCATGGTGCAGTTACCTTGCTCACCTGAACCAGGTGCTCCACATGTGCCCCCTGTATGGGTTATGTGTGTTCCCTGTTGTAGTTGAGCCTTAGTTGCTGTTTGCACATCAATGGGAGGGATTGATCCTCATGTTGATTGGTCATGAAAACTGGCCATGACTACAATGAAGGAGCTGTTGTGTAGGGGCTCATCTTATGGAGTTGGATTTACTTTACCAGGGCTCTGGTGCCTGCCCAGTCTGCCCTTTGGGTGTGTCATCCTCAGATGTGGCCCTGGTGATGCTCTGCCTCAGACCAAAGCTGACCACTGGGTATTCAGGCCTGAGACTCCTGGGAGGGGCCCTGCTGCAGGCCTAGTTCAGCTGCATCTTATGACTTTCCCAGGCCACCTGGCATGAACCACCAAGCAATCTGCAGATGGCTGCCCCCACACTGGGCTTGGAAGTGCCTCAAGAGGCTAAGCCACAAACCAAGGCCGGCTCCTGCTAGTGCCAGGCTTGGGGCTGCTCAGCAAGGGGTATGGGGCACGCTGAGGACAGATACTGCTTGTTTAGGTTTTGTGAACCTTTGAGAGAATTTGGGAAAGTCTACAGCATGAGCCAAGACAGGCCATTTGTATGGGAAATTCACTGGAAGTTTCTTGTGTGAGCCCGCAATTTGGGTAGGGTCTCAGGGAATCACCACTGGGAAACGACCATTGTTAGCCAGGTTGATGGAGACTCAAATATAGCAGCTGCCTGCCTCTGCACTGCAAAATGGGGGAGGGCTCAACAAAGGAATATGACTTCTGCCAGCACATCTGTCTGGGAGAAAGCTGCCCCTCCAGCCTTCACCCTGAAGCCAGACAGCTCACTTCCTCCCCGTATGTCTCCAGCTCCTTCTAAGCTGCTGCCCTAGCACTGGAGCTCAAAGCAAGTCAGCCAGTCAGTCAGTCAGCAGGCAGGCCCCCAGAGAGTCAGCCCTTTGTCTTAGTCACAATCTCCGCTGCTTTTCACAGCCAAAGTTGTGAGGACTTCTCAGCACTGGAACCCTGGGCTTGGGAATCCAGTCTGGGGCTAGAACCCCTCGCTCCTCCAGGGCCAAAATTTCCTCCCAGTTTTCAACTGCCAGGTACAGGTGTGGGACCAGGCAGTTCTATGACTTCATCCCTCCTACCAGTCTCAAGGTGGCCTCTTCTGTGTGTCCTCAATTGTAGAACTGTTCAGTTAGTCTTCAGGTGATTCTCAATGATAGTTGTTCTGTAATATAGTTGTAATTTAGATGTGTCCATGAAGGAGAGAAGCACAACATTTGCCTACTCCGCTGTCTTACCAGAACACTAAAAATTATTATAGCAATAATCACAGCTATTAGAATGGCTAAAATTCAAAATAGTGGTAATACAAATGACAGTGAGGATTCAGAGAAGCTTGATCACTCATATACTGATGATGAGAATATGTGATACAGCAGCCATTATAGGAAAGAATATGGCAGTTTCTGACAAAATTATGCATGTGCTTACCATACAACTCAACCATTTCACTCTTGTGCATTCATCCCAGAGAAATGAAAATTTATGTTCACACACAAAAAACTGTACATGAATGTTCATAGAGCCTTATTCATAATATCCCCAAACGGGAAACAACTCAATTGTTCTTTAACGAGTGAATGCTTAAACAACTGTGAGACATCCATACCATGAAATGCCACTCAACTATATAAAAGAATGAGCTAATAATATGCACAACAACTTGGATGAGTTTTCGAGGGAATTATGCTGAGTGTAAAAAGATAATACCAAAAATTTACATACTGTATGATTTCATTTATATAACACTTTTGAAATGACAGAAATAGAAATAGAGAATAGATTAATGGTTGCCAGGTATTGGGAATAGTAGTAGTGATAGGAGGGAGGTAGCTGTATCTATGAAGGGTCCATAAGAGATCCTTGTGATGAAATTTTTTTTGTATCATGACTATGTTGGTTGTCACATGAAACTACACATGTGATAAAATTGTACAGGAGTAAATACACATGTAAATGATTTTGTATAAAATTGGTGAAACCTGAATAAAATCAGTGAATTATATCAATGTCAGTTTTCTGGTTGCGATGTTGTACTCTGGTTAGGCAAGATGTTAACACTATTGGGGGAAACTAGGTGAAGAGTATTATATGTGATCTCTCTATTATTTCTTATAATTGCATGTAAATCTACAATTACTTCAAAATAAAAAAAATACCATTATTTATATAAAAGTATTGGTTAAAAACTTAGCTTCAAGCCAATGGATCTACTATTACAGCAAAAGGATTAAGATAATTATGTGCGATTCCATATAATAATACATATTGACCATTATATCCCTTATCAGTCTGGCAAAGAGCCAGTTTCAGTTACTATGACTGCATAACAAATTTCCCCAAAATTTGGTGGCTTGAAATAATAACATTTTGTTCACAGATCTGTAATTCAAGCAAGACCAGGACAGCTCATCTCTCTCTGCTCCATTTTGGCATCAGTTGGGGGCAAGGATGATAGTTGAAGACTAGGGGAAGGAATCATTTGAAAACTCGTTCGCATATTTAGTGATTGATGCTAACTTGTTGATGCCGCAATCTTAGCTGGAAATGTCAACTAGAGCATGGACACATGACCTCTTAGGGTTGAGCTTCTTCATAACACAGAAACTGAATCAATGATGAAGAGTCTTCAAGCCTGATAGAAATTCAAATAACCTTTATAACCTAATTTTAGAAGACATGCTTAACCTCAGCGCCACTTCTGCAATAGTCACAGTCCTGCCCAGATTTAAGGGGAGTGAACATAGACTATATCTCTTGGAATAGGAGTTTCAACATTACAGCATAAGATGAACATACTGGGAGGGATATATTAGTGTATCTGTCTTTGGAAAATACAGTTTAGTACAGGATCTGAGTAAACGCTCACTACACATTTTTAATTAATGAAAGGAGAGATGACAACTAACCAAATATATACCTTCTTACCTCCTTGCAGCACCCTTGCCTTTTTCTTTGCCCTACTGGGCAAAAATCTTAAAGTCCATTTTTTGAGACTCAGAAATTTCTTAGCACTTCTTTTATCTCCTTGAGTATAGTGACTAGCATGGTCGCTTTGCAATGTGTCAACTTGACTAGGCTGAACTACATATTCCAGAAATCCCTTCCCTTTATGTTTCTGGTTATGGTGGGCCACAAGAGAGATTCTTATATGAGATTTGAAAGGAAGAACAGAAAAGTAGCCATTTTGTAGCTCACACACATTGTTGCTGATCTAACTCACCTCCTTAGAGTGAAATAGCAGTTAGGCATTCAACTGCTCCATCCCTTAGCTCCTTCAGCTGCTTCTACTCCTGAGCTAGGTGTGTGGATTTAACTCCATGATAAAAGGTTTCCAGCTTCCATAGGACAACCATCCTACTAAGAGGCAACAAGAACTGACACAGGTTTCAGCCCATCCTGTGCTCTTCAGCCTGTGCTTGTGGGTTCCAACTCATTCTTGCTTTCTCTCACTTCATATCCATCTTTCCCCGCCCCCACTCCTTGATCTATAGACTCTGAGCTCCAGCATCAGAAGCAAAGACAGCCTTACAGAGACTACTTAACTAGCTTCCACAATTGTGTAAGGTCAAATCCCTGTGACAAATCCCCTTTGTGAGCACGTATGTATGTGTGTAGTGGTTTTGCTTCTCTGATTGAACCCTATATAATACAGAATCTGACATAAGAATGTCCCAGTTCAAGTACTCAAGATTCCTATGAATTAATTTTTAAAGTTTATCGAAGGATAATTGACAATTTTTCATTCATCCAACATTCAACAGATACTATGTTGAGCCTCTTCTATACATCTATTCGTCTAGTCTTTTATTTTCAATAGACTATTTCTTTAAAAAGTATGATTGTGATTTAATTTTTGATATTTTTGAAAGGCCTGTTAAATAGATGAAAAAATAAAAGTGAGAACCTAGATCCCATTTTTCTTTGGGGAAAAAGGTTATCATAGATATAAGTATTTATAACTAATCAGGAATACTTTTTTATTTGGAATTCTTAAAGACAGAATGGAATGCTGAGATTTCAAGCTATAAGACATATTTTGGTCTTAGGTAAGGGTGGGTGGGGGAACATTTCTGTACATCTTATTGTTTAGCTTTCACATATGCTGTGTCTCATGTAGTACATCCTGAGGAGCCAGAGACAGGAAAACAATAAGAGAACAAAGAACTTCCTCACAGATACATCTCTACACATCCAGTCCTGGGATTGAATATTCCTTACTCTTCTGCTCTGAGGAAGGGTAATTGAGTTGATTAGGTAATTTGTATAAAGTGGTCTCTATCAAACAATCTCATAATAGGGCTACTTAGCTGCTTCTAAACTGCATAAATTACAATTTAAAATGTGTTGCACAGAGGGAAACATTACTGTGATTCATTTTTCCTTGGTGATGGATAAGCATTACCTAATGCATTTTGAGAGAGCTCACATTTCTGGGTATATGTGTCTATTTTGCAATTTAAATATTGTTTACGACTGGTATTAAAAGGCTACAGTACTCTAATGCCACTGGATGTGTGCGACCCCTACACTTTAGTTAATTATGTGTAATGTTCAGAATACCTGGAAGTTATTTTCATGACGCCTGAATTTTAAAAGATTTAAAGTATATAACTTTGCCAGAGACAATTTCTGATGAACGCATCAAAGCATTCCAATGAAGAAAAAAATATTTCTAAGTTTTATCTAAATTATCTATTTAGACACAAGAGATACACAACTGGGACACACTCAGATGGTTGTCCCAGTTGTTAATATATTGATATACTTCCATATTGGTTGGTGAAGAAATGCTACTCTGTGTCCCATGAGCCTCCATACTTGCCACCCCAATCACTTCTGTCTGTCCTTCAGGACCCCACACACCACTCTTTGACCCAGCAAATAAAGAGCTATTGTCCACCACAGCAGGGTACCTCCAGAACCCTACCCCAACACTGGTAGTGCCTAATGTATAAACAGCTATTAAATATTTTTAAGAGCTCCCCTACACACAGATGAAATGGAGGAGGCTGGCATGGAAGTTTGGAAATTTAAGTTGGAGCCCTTGTTTAACTTCTTTGTACCTCAGTTTAGCCCATTTATGAAATGGGGAGTTGGACAAGATTCTGTCTAATGACCCTTTGAGTTCCATTTTGGGATTCCATAATTTAGAAACATCTGAACATTTTCCATTTTCATTTTGGAGGTTTGGTGTCTTGCAGAGGGAAAAGAATGGCTAAAAGGAGTTAGATAGCTTGTTCTAAAATGCCGGCCAAGCAGTGGAGTTTTTCAGAAAAAAAGGCAGTGGAAACAAAATATGAAACATTGTATAAAACCCCAGTACAACCATGCAGAGAAAACCATTTGCAATTCTGATTCTGAAACCTGAAAAAATTTGTATCGGAGTTGGAAAGTGTTCAGGTAAGGGCAGCTAAAATGACTGGCTAAAATGACTCTATTTGAAGACAGACAATAAAGATTTCTTATTCTGCCTGGAAAGACAAGGTTGAGTAGGAAATAATCAAAGACTATACCTTTTTGAAAGACATGGAGAGAGGAACACCAGGTTATCCATCACAACTTCTAAGCAACTCTTGAAAATTGAAAGTACTAAATTTAGAGGACTCTCCCTTCTGCACCCATGGTGGAGTGTGAAGTAGGGGTGATAAGCTTTTAAAACTTGTTACCCTCAAGAAGTATTATAAGCAATTTACATGGATTCAAAGATGATAGATATTATTTCATAGTGACAAATCCATAACCTATGCAGAAACACTGATGCTCAGGGCACATCAGGGAAGGCAATTCTGACCTAACCCAGTATGGCTACTGTCAAAGATAGAATGTAGGCCCAAATGACACTTACCTTTGCTCCCAGAAGGATATTTCATTTTTATCTTTTTTCCTTTTTAATTTTTCTTTATTTTGTAGAATTAATGAATAGTCACTTCCAAAAAGAAAATTCAGACAGTTTAGAAGATTATGAAATAAAAAGTAAAATTTTCCCATCAACATCCTTCTTCCCAGAGATAACTACATGAAAAGGTACTTGCCCATTTCTACTTGTAAAAAAATATGTATATGTATGATAGTATACATACAGTTTACTTAATAAAACATTTTGGGTACCTTTCTATATCAGTACATATAAGTTTACTTAATTCTTTTTAGTAGCCGTGTAATATTCCATTGTGTGATTAATGCACAATTTAACTTACTAACATTTAGGATGTTTCTAGCATTTGCCACATTTGCAATGTTACAATGAATTTTTTGTATCTCACATCTTACACCTTGGTTCATTTGTTTGTTGGGGTGCTTCCATACAATAACTTTCTGGAAAAAGTACTATTGTGTTAAATTATATTACATGATACATTTTGATAAAATGGCCAAATTTGTCTTCCAAGTTAAGCTCTAACCAACTGTTTATGAGTGTCCCACGTTCCCTACGCTATCACAATATGACAGTTCTTACATTTCCATGTTTTTAATGCATCTTCTCCCAGCTAAACATAAAAGTATTCAGTTAAATATATTACCACTCTCCTAAGAGAACAGATGTTATGAGGATAGCAAAGTGATATAAATAAGCTCTGGGACTTGGAGAAATGCCATATAACAATATCTCTACTACCCAAATGGATAAATCCAGAGAGTTATCTGATGAATTTTATTTCCAGATTCTCAAACAGGGTATTTACTCTAGATCTTATTTTTAAAATGTATTTTATTATATATTTCATTCATAGAAAATAAAGTAATATACTTTAGAAGGAATAAAGAATGAATGCCTATGTAGAGTAGAATCTTCTTTCTTTATGGCAATGAGAGATTGGGTTGAATATAATAATGGCAGTTTTCATTTCCATTGACTTGATCATTATTGAGATCATTCAGTCTTCCCTTTTTGTATCCTTCTTTGCCTAACCCTCCACCAACCTTTATTCAGTAAAGTACAAGTGATTAATAGAGCATATCCATTTTAATTTTGGAAATGTTTTAAAAGAGTTAATTTCAATGAACATTGTGGGTTTGTTTAAATTTGAAAGCTAAGGGGCTAATGTGTTATAAATCTCAGGATTATATGCATGTTACTAAGAAACAAGGTCTGACGTCCAAGGAACAAACACCTAGTTGTGAACTTTTTGGCATTAAAAGTGGTTGGGAATGTATATGCTAGAGTGGGCCTGGAGGGAAATCTGGGTGAAGGTATGTGTATATTTGGAAGGTATAGCAGTGGTCCATATGCTTCTGAAATACACCTGCTGTTCCCAGTTATGCAAATTGATGAAAAGATGCCAGAGCTGAGAAGCTGGCTGATGGTTAAGAAATAGCATCTTCCTCTCCTCTGCTTCAGCATGCAGCAAGTGACCCAGAGACTGTTATAAACAGGAAGATAACCTGGATGCCCCATACTCTACCCTAGTTACATCCTACTGCACTACAGAAACACAAGCCTTCACGTGTCTAATCAAGGAGGAGGTTTTGTTTTGTTTTGTTTTGTTTTTCAAGTAGGAATGTGGAGCCTAGGGTAGAAATTTCAGCCAGCTTATAGATCTGGGCACTGGTTTGCTACTCCCTGGCACTTTGGTTTTTATTACCATGGCTACACTTCCCACATCCTGTGACCATGGACATTCACTGGCTTCATGTTGCTTTTTTATTTGAACACCGTACCACAATTTTTAAGCCCCAGTAGTTAGGCATTTGTTTGCAGAACCCAATTCCCACACAGAATACATAAAAATCACTTCCTCTTACAAGGCTGCCAACTCGTTTTCTTCAAGGGGCAATTCTGTCACTGCCAAAACCACACTGACAAATAATCTCCCTATATCTGAATTTTAAAATGAAGCCCTCCAGAGGGTTAGGCTTAGAAAGAGCCAGTGATAGCTTACTTCGTTGGACTCATGGTCAATTCAAAGTTCATATCTTAATAAAGAGAACTTCTTTCTTTCTGTTTTGAACTGAGAGAGATAAAATAATGATGAAAGGGAGTTCAGACTTACCTTAATAATTAGGGAGTCCCAATGGATTAGACTTGCTAATAGAAACCCAATTAAAACATATTTTTGAACGATTTTGTTAGAACTTGTAAACACCCTAGAGCTAGTTCTAGAATGTCAGCTTTATTCCTTTTAAGTTTACAATTATATTTTTGTTGTATGTTGCATACCAAGTAGGATTAGAGGAAATAAGTTTCTATTAATCAATTTTTAGACAGTGCATAAATCTTTAGAGACAGATAGGGCTTCATAATTTCCTTGTAGTCCACATGTCATGGCCTGTCCTTTTATTAGAGAAGCCTGTCATTAATAAAATAATCCACATTGCTTCGTTTGTGTCTGAAGATCTGAAAATGCTGTACTTAGTAAGTTCACAGCCTCACTGCCAACAGACAGGCACCTGCCAGGTTGAGAGGGTACAGCCATCTGGAACAGCATGGAACAGGATAAGGAAAGCTTTTATTTCAATTTGCAAAGAAAGAAATGACTGCATAAAATGAGTGAGATGGGACCAAAAAATGAATGTCTTGTACCCACCTGCTGTTCTTAAACTAGAAATAATTTTGCCCTTTGGTTATTTTCAGGGAGCTTTGGAAAGGAAGCCTATTTCATAAATCCCCATGGCTACAGAGGTTGCTGCAATGCTTATCATCACACCCAATGCCCCAGGATTCCAGTGGACTGTTACATGGCTTGGTTGACTCTGACTCACGGACACATGCTGCTGTGAAGCACTCTGATGTCCTCACTGCCAATAAGCCCAGTATGGGTGGATCCAAGATGAAATAGCTAACTTGGGCTCATTTGCAGGTATTAATACTCTCAGTTTTAGTTAGATGCAAATCTGAAGCCTGGAATGGTGAAGGTTACATATTTAACCCACTGCACTTTCAATCTGAGAATATAATGAAAAGAGCATTTTATTGACCCTACTGTTAGGATTCCAGGAGCCTTTCTGGGGGTCTTTATAATGCCAAAACAATGAATGTTCAATTCAGTGATTAATCAGCCAAACTGGTAGTCTTAGTTTTGCTGCCCACAGCAGCAGACTTCAAGACAAGTCTCCAAGTGCAAGTATCTTGTTTGAGAGGTAATTCCCGGGAACACTGGTGAGTGGGGAAGTAAGACAGTAAAGATAAAGATTGCAACAAAGGATGAGTTTTCCAGCAAGATACCACTGTGGAATCCTGAGGAAAACTTCAAGAGCTAATATAAGAGAGGAATTAGCAAACTACAACTCATGGGCCAATCTAGCCTGCTTTTATACAGCCCATGAGCTAAAAATGGTTTTTATGGTTTTTTAATGGTTAAATCAAAATAACTATAATATTCTGTGACATATAAAAATTACATAAAATTTAAATTTTATTATTCATAAATAGTGTATTGGGACACAGCAATGCTCATTCATTTATGAATTGTTTACGGCTGCCTTCATTCTACAACAGCAGAGTTGAATAGTTGCAACAGAGACCATGTGGCCTGCAAAGTGTAAAATATCTACTATCTGACCCCTTACAGAAATAGTTTGCTGACCTGTGATATAGACATGAACCTCAAAATTATCCCACCTGAGAAGCTTGAGAAATGGAGTCTTTATCCACCAATTCCCATCCATCAGTGTACAAGGGCTGCTCCTAGAGGGCCTTAATTTCCCAGCACTTACAACCTACCCTGAAGAATATCAGAATATCCAGGTATTCCGAATGCTATGAAAATTCATTCTCAACTCCAAATGACATGATTTCATATTTTCCTAATTAAATGTGAAAATACACATTTTGTAAATTCCTAGTTTTCTAAATTCCTGAGAAAAACTCAATTCCATTCTGGGCCCAAGAGCACAGAATGAGTTAAATGTTTCTGTCCATGTGGCAATCATGAAGTGAACTAAGCAATCTAACAAGTAATATAGAACAGCATTTGGTTCAAAATATGTTGCCTCTGTGACGTGAAGGATGTTTTCTCAATTGACAACAATCCATGTTAATGGATAAGTTTGTTACATATTTATTCACAATAATACTCTGCTTGTAAATAACTGAAGTCAATGAAACATAAAAGGCAGAAACATTGTCTAAGTAATTGTAAAGCAAAATTGGCATTTGCCAAGGCAAAACTTGTTCTGGTCCTGGATTCTATATACCACTGGTTCCCAAGATTGTATATACTCTGCACAGGTGCTTTATAAATGAAGCCTAAATGTAGCCAATTTTATATAGCCTTATGCACTAATTTACTTAGACGGTCAAACATCACCAAATGTTCTTTCTTTAAAAGGAACAATGGCAGCACAGCTTAAAATCCAAAATGAATAATTCAGAGAAGATTAAATTGAAAACAAAATCAATTTTTTTTATTCAGAAACTATTTTAAATTCATTTCTGATTACTAAGCACAGTTGTTTCCTCCAATAAAGGTGTTATGTTAGAGGCTCCAGAGTTTTGGATATTGTTTATCTCCCCACATACCAATATATTATAAAAGAGAGACTGTTTGTCCAGGTCCAGAGTCAAAGTTAGAACAAACTGTATACTTTAATGTTCTTCTGCATGACCCTCTTATTCCATACTGTACATGCTAGAGAACTCCCAGATAAAGTGCTGCCAAATTTCATTATGCCTGTCTAAACTTCCCCCTGCTAATTTGAAAGTTAACCTTCCTGTCTTGGGATTTTCTCACCAACATACAAGCTTCCTGTGCAAAGCTATTCCAGTTTTCCTGCCTTAAGACGATGATTGGTGACAGCAAGGTAGAAAAGCACTAATCTTATCTACAGTGCCCTTCTATTTTTCTGGCTTGCTTTATCTGTTTTTCTCAGACCAGCAGGCATTTTTCCTACCACTATTTAAGGTAGTCACCAAAATTTTTCTCATTCGTCTAACTCTTATTCATTTGATAAATCTTTGAGTTCCAACAATACGTTAAGCAGTATCCCCTCATATCCCCCTGCCACCACACCCCCAACTACCACATACACATATCTTGACTCATCTCAGGTAAAGCAGATAGGAGACTGGAGGAATGTATGCCCTGTCTTGGAGTCTTCCACATTCATTACTAAAGCCACCAGAACCACATGAAAGATCTCCACAATTATAGATGATAAAGCAGTGATATGCAATATTTACCTCCTGGGCCCTGGTTGCCCTTAGACAGCTAAGTAGGCTTGACTATCAAAAGAAAAGTCATTAAACATTACAAGAGATTGAAGTTCCAGCTAAGATTTAGGCAGTATAGCTTTGGGGTTACCATGATGGCTCTGGAAATGGATGACAATTGCAGTTCAGCTCTATGCCTGTAAAATCAGTTTTGTAATCAGTAATTAGAAAAATATTATTGTGTCCTCTATTAGGCTAAGTAGTGTGGTAAATAGCCATAATGAAATCAGTTCTGTTTCCTCTCTCCTTTAAATCATACCTAAATGTTTTCCTTCGAGTTCCAACCTTAGGCTAGTGGATTTACAAAATAGTTTCCCTATTCTTAGTGTACCAGTATTGTCTTTTCCTCTTCTATTGGATCTTTTTTTATTTGAACAATAGGCTCTTATTTCCATATTCTTGGAAGGAGTCTATAATACAGTGCACCAAATCTCATTGATACTTGTGAGATCATATATGCCTCAGAATATTAAAATATTAGATTACCTTTTTATTGCTTTTAATTATAAATACTCCTTGTGTTGTTATACAGTAGGAGTAGCAAACACCTGTTAAGCATGCTTTAATCCCTCCTTCCTAAACAGGGAAGGCATTGCTAATCAGACACAGCCCTCTGAGTGCAGCTTCAGAATATTTCTCAACACAAAGTTCAGGAAACCTCTATCAAGAAGAAGCCTACTTCTCATTCTCGGTATGTTAGGCTATGAATCCTATTCTTAGGGGTTAATATCAAGAAAATTACTTTTGAGATAGATTTGAGCCCATTTTTAATTTAGAAGGGATGAAAAGAAAGAAAGAAAAGAGCAAATAGAGCATTGCTCATATAAAGCAATGTTTTTCCAAGGAGAATGCTTATTGGATTTAATTTCCATTCCAGTAGATGGATTCTAACGTTTAAATAGAATCTCTTGGGTTTAGAGAGACCTCTTGTGGGTCATTTAGCTCATATCTCAGCACTACCACAAGATAGATCTCATTATTTTTCTTAAATCCTGTCTTAAAAATGAATGGGTATCTAATGAGTCTTTAAATAGTGATTTTACTACCTCCTCTGGACGTTATCTGCCATAACTTCTGTATTCCAATAGCTTCATAGCTTCTGTATTTTTAGCAGCTAGCAGTTATCCTCTAATATTTATTTAAAATTTCCCCACAGCATCACAAGACTATTGTGGCATCCTTCATGTTTACCCCTTCCTTTAACCTTTTAAACTAATCCAATGGGCAGTCAAAGCTGGCAACCACTGAATAAGAAACATGAGTCATGGATGTTATGGATAAGCTGATCACCATAACCCCCTTGGACTTGCCAGTCGTTCCTGACCAGTTCCCATTTTGAACCCCACCTCTCTTAACTCTAAAAGCTTGGAAAATGCTTCATAATCATGTATCTGGCCTTTTGAATTTAATACTGTTACTTTGGATCTTGACTTTTCTCACTTGCATGCTTTTCCATTTCTTTGTACTTAGGGCTGCTTCCACCAGGGATCCCTGTGGTACTTCTTCTCTCTATTATTCAACCCTGATGCTCACAAAAAGTGTTATTCAGATAAATTCTTATAGAGCCTCATTTAGAATGTTTATATTAAAGCATGATTATGTCTAGACTGTGCATGCCCAGGTCTATTAATTAGGGTCCTTATCACCCACAGATGGAATGGTATAATTTAAGTGGGTAGTCTCTATAACAAAAATTATCTTCCCTACTCAGGAGAAGTGCTGGAAATTCCTCACAGGAGAGATTCTCTCTTGATTAATCATAGGGCAATCCAAGATTCTCTTTTAAAATGCTGATGAACTTGAAGGGTTAACCCATTAGGTAAATAATTCTTAAGTATGAATTAGATATGTTTTAGCCCTCTTTCTTCTTGAATAGGTGATAATTGACCATAAGTAATATAGTGGAGTCCTTGGAAGAAGCAAAACTGAAAAGGAAAAGACAGTAAAATTGTGTTGGAAAAGCACCAAAGGAAAATTTTGCCTATTTCACCATGTGGTCATGGGCTAACCTGAAGTCAACTCTCACACCCACACAGGTAAGACTTTCTCACTGTGTTTCTTTAAGGCTAGGTTCCAAATCAATCTCTCTCCTATTTATCAAGTGTTCTTTATTCATTAATCCTACCTTTGGCTGCCTGAGACTTCAAAGATTAGCTTTGTGCCATCTTATTACCAAGACCTAAGAGGCCTTTATTCTTTTTCACTGTCCATCAAATCTCAGCTTCCCCTCAAGGCCAAGGTCATTATGTACCCTCTACAAAGCCTTCTCCGAGACTTCAAAGCTGACATAGTATCTCCTTACTCACAATTTCTTTAGCAAAAATTACTCGAGGGAATGAAAATGAAAAGGAAACAAACTGTTCATTGAGTACCCGGTATGTACCAGGCAGTATGCTAAGCATATCTCATAAGGTATTTCATCTTAATATTCACAACAACCATATCACATAGGTGTGATTATCGCTTATATAATGGAAAACTGAAAACAGAAAGGATCTGTAACTTTCCAAAATTTAGAAAACTGGGTCTAAGATCCCTATCATTTCTCTGCCTGTCATTCCCATGGGAAGTTAGCATACATTGCTTTGTTTTTATATTCTTTTATGTGTGAGGAAACTCCTGTGTAATAGTATTTAATGTTCTCTTTTACTTAAGAAAATGAAGTTTAAAACGTGAAAGGGATTAAGTAAATTGAATTGAGGATTATAGAAACTCAAAAGGGAAACCCACAGGGATTGCTACATCAAGAACTTGCATTTTATGCTAAAATAGTTTCCATTATCCTGATTGCAGCTTTCCACAAATGGGTTACAGGTGTACCAATGCAGTGGTTCCCTATAGCCTTTAGGGAAGCTCAGTGCAGCCTAAAGGAACTAAACCCCTCTGGCCAATTGCCTCTGGCCATGAGCACTCTCCTCTACTTATCTAGAATGTCTTAAAAATATCACTTTCTATGTGTACTATGGCATAGAAAATGTAGATAATTATCCTTCTAAAGAACTACTCTTATAAAGAAGGCTTTCAGAATAATATCTGCTTACCTGTGCTGGCCACACATAACTTTAACTGACAAATGAGACTCAAGGCAAGTGATGTTAGTTATATGGCCACCATGTTTCTTGTAGTTTTGAAACATAAGGCTTTGTACTACAGAGAGGGTAAAATGAAAATGAGGAATAAAGACCTGTTCTTGTTAAAGGAAATAGATCTGCCTGGTAAATTACCCTGCACCTAACCGAGAAAATTGAGAAAGATGTTAATGTCTTGTGTTCTTAATGTAAGCCATTAGATTAGAGCAGTCTGCAAGATTCTAATTGCAAAACTTGTGACCATTCACAAAAACTAGCCAGCTAGCGCTAGGTGGCTTTTAAGTATCTGGATACCTGGAAGATCTGTGGGTAAGATGGATAAAATTTTACTGAGAAAAGAATGTAAATAATTTATTAAGGAATTACTGGTAACAAGTAGCTTAGATTCAGCATTGTGGCACTTTCCCAATGTGTGTGTGTGTATATGTTTTATTACAGTCACTCTAGCTTTCCTTTATTAGTATTTGCATAAAACTATCTTTTTTAATATATCTATATCATATTTGAAGTGAGTCTCATATATACAGTATATAATTGAATCTTTTTAAAATCTATTCTAACAATCTCTGACTTTTATATTTACATTTAATGTAATTATTGATATTTGGATTTAGGCTTACTGTTATTTGTTTTGTGATTGTTCCCTCTATATTTGATTTCTCTCTCTTTTCCTGCCTCATGTTGGATTAATTGAGCATGTTTAATATTTCATTTTTTTTCTATTGTGCTTTTTACTGTCTTTTCATATAGTATGTTTAGTGTTCTAGGGATTATAAAATACTCAACTTTTCACAGTCTACTCAGAATCAATATTTTACTACTTCAAGTGGAAAAATAACACCATCATATAGGTGCCTTTTGCCCCCCCCCATTTATATTGTTGTTGCCTTTTATGTTATATATCTACATATATTAAAAACATCAGGAAATGTAATAAATTTTGCTTTCAGTCATCAAATGTTTTAAAGAACTCAACAGAAGAGAATATTGTATTTACAGAGATATTTACCATTTTGTTGCTCTTCTTTTACTCCTGATATTCCAAGTTTTTTTCTGGCAACATTTCCCTTCTGTCTGAAGAACTTCTTTTAGCAATTCTTTCAGAAAAGGTCTGCTAGCAAGAGACTTCCAGTTTCCAGTTCCACATGTTATGAATTGGAAATCGTCACTCTGTCCAAACAAGTAGAAAGTGGAACAGACTGAAAAATCAACAACTCTTTTTGAATCCTTAAGAGAGGGAAGGACACAAGACTACCCATTGCCCTCAAGATTGGAGAAATAGAATAAAGGGATTTGCAGCTTACAGGAGAAGAAACTCACCAGTGGAAACCACTGCAGAAACTAGTGTCGAGTTAGGGAAACCTGAATTGCAATTACAAATTGCTGGAAGCTCAGTGTTGAAAATTCTGAGAATTAGAACTCCAGGGGGATCTACACATAGAGGAGCCCCTGCAGTTAGTGAGATTTACCTCTAGAAACTCAATCAGGTCCCCATAGTAAATATCAAAGAAAAATCCTCTCAGGCTTCTATCAGGGGAAGGGGAAAAGGAACTATTTTGAAATACACAAGAGCATTTTGTTTTCATAGGAAAGCTGGCCCTCAAGGGAAACTAGTTATTCTTGCTTGGGTAATTTCAGAGCCTAACTCACCTGTGGAAGTAAAATACCCAACTCCAGCCCATTCTACATATCCCATCCTCCTTAAAGGGAGAAAAAAAACCTGAGAAACACTTGTGAATTTCATAGTCCATAATCATGGGCTCACCAAAATACTGAGCCTTAATTCATAGCACTATAAAATACTTCCCCTCCCACACACCTCACGACCATACTACAAAAGGTCTATTTATAGCAGTTCCTTTTACCTGGTATAACATTTCTAGCTATCAAGAAAAAACTACAAGGCACACCAAAAGGCGAAACACACAATTTGAAGAGGCAGAACAAGTATCAGAACCAGACATGGCAAGGATTTGGGAATTATCAAACTGGGAATTTAAAACAACTTTGATTTATATTCTAAGGACCCTAAAGGATAAGGTAGACAGCATGTAAGAACAGATAGGCAATGTGAGCAGAGAAGTGGAAATCTTAAGAAAGAACTAAAAAGAAATGCAACAAATAAGAGATACGGTAACAGTGATGAAGAATGCCTTTGATGGGCCTATTAGTAAACCATATGGAACTGAGGGGAACAAAACCTCTGAGCTAGGGGATATATCAATAGAATGCTTGAAAACTGAAAATCAAAGAACAAAGACTGAAATAACACAACAGAATATCCAGGTTCTGTGGAACAACTACAAAATGTGTAACATGTGTAATGGTAATACCAAAAAGAGAAGAGAAAAAGGAACAAAGAAATATTTGAAACAATAATGACTGAGAATTTTCCCAAATTAATGTCAGATGCCAAACCACAGATCCTGGAAGCTCAGAGTAGACCAAGCAGGATAAA
>NW_024340701.1:16265176-16294499 GCF_902729225.1 Pteropus medius | reverse complement strand
AAAAAAAAAAAAAACCCAAAACAAAAACTTTCAACTTGGCATGTTATTTTCAAATTGCAAAAAATCAAAGGTAAATTCCTGGAAGATGCCAGAGGAATAAAATACCTTACCTATAGAGAAAAAAAATAAGAATTACATCTGACTTCTCAGAAACTGTGCAAGCAAGAAGAGAGTGGAGTGAAATATTTAAAGTGTTGAGAGAGAAGAAAAAACACCAACCTGGAATTCCATTCCCTGAAAAATTATCCTTCAGTAGTGAAGGATAAACAAAGACTTTCTCAAACAAGCAAAAATTGGGAGAATTTGTTGCCAGTACAACTGCCTTGCAAGAATATTAAAGAAATTATTTGAAAGAAGGAAATAACAAAAACACCTATTTAAATGGCCAAAATCTAGAACATTGACAACATCAAATACTGGTGAAGATATGGAGCAACAAGAACTCTTCATTCATTGCCGGTGGAAATACAAAATGGTACAGCTACTTTGGAAAACAGTTTGGCAGTTTTTTACAAAATGAAGCCTATTCTTACCATACGATCTAGTCATTGTGCTCCTTAGAATTTATCCAAAGGAGTTGAAAACTTTTATCTACCCAAAAACCTGCATGTAGATATTTATAGGACCTTAATTGCCAAAACTCAGAAGCAACCAAAATGTCCTTCATCGGGTTAGTGGACAAATAAAATGTGGTACATCCAGACAATGGAATATTGTTCGCCATTAAAAGAAATGAGCTACCAAGCCATGAAAACCTTAAATATATATTACTAAGTGAAAGAAAACAATATGAAAAGACTACATACTACATAATTCTACCTATATGATATTCTGGAAAAGACAAAACTATGGAGACAGTAAAAAGATCAGTGGTTGCCATGGCAGGGTGGATGGAGAGGACACAAGGGATTTTTTTTAGGGTAGTGAAACTACTCTGTATGATATAGCAATGGATATATGTCATTACACATTTGTCCAAACCCATTGAATATACATTAGGAGTGAACCCTTAGGTAAACTATAGACTTTGTGTGACTATGATGTATTAATGTACCATTCTGGTGAGTGATGTTAATAATGGGAGAGACTATGCATGTGTGGAGGAAGAAGGTATGTAGAAAATCTCCACATCTTCCTCTTAATTTTACTGTAAACCTAAAACTTTTCTAATTAAATAAGGTGGTGTTTTTTTAAAGATCTGCCATAAATAAATTATCTTAGTTTTATTTTCTCTGATAATGCCTTTATCTTACCCTTATTACTGAAGGATTGAGTTGACAATTCTTTTCTTCTAGCACATTAAAAAAATGTTGCTCCACTTCCTGGATTTCACATTATTATTCTCCTATAAGTAATGTGTTATTTTCTCTGGCTACTCTGAAGATTTTTTCTTTATATTTAGTTTTTCGAAGTTTGATTATGCTGTGTCTGGGCATGGATTTATTTGGGTTTATACTATTTGAGATTCTGCAGGTTAATGTCTTATTCCAAATTTTTAGCCATCATTTCCTCAAATATTTTTTCTCAGAATATTTTTTCTCATCTTCTAGGATTCCAATGATACAAATGTTAAACCTTTAGTATTGTCACAGATGTCCTTGAGGCTATGTTCATTATTTTTTTCAGTATTTTCCCCCCGTTGTTTGGGATGGAAAATTTCTATTCATCTATTAATAAATTTACTGACTATTTCTTCTAATCTTCATTTTCCTGTTGATCCCATCTTGTGAATTTTTTATTTTGGTTATTTTTCAATTCAAAATTTCCATTTGATTCCTCTTTGTATTACCTATTTCTCTGTTGAGACTTTACATTTTTCCATTCATTTCAAGAGCATTATTCTGAGGGGCAAAGTCCAAGATTGTGGTATTAGAAGATTACGAACTCACGTCTCATGGACATACCAAATTTCCAGCTACATATCAGTCATTTCCCTCTGAAAATGACCTGAAAACTAGATGAACTGCTGCTCTCCACAACAAAGGATAAAGACCACATTGAGACAGGTAGGAGACACAGAGACACACTCTTACCAAAACAAACAAACAAACAAAAAAAACCCACCCCTGGTGCAGCAACACACAATAGGGAGAGATTTTACTAGACAGGTGCTTTTCTGGGAGGAGCGAGGGGTTGTTGCCTTACTCTAGTACCTCAACCCCTGGGAACTGCACCAGAGAGATGAACCCCAAATATCTGTCTTAGAAAACCAAAGAGGCTGAGTCTCAGGGACCCAAAGTGCTATAGAAAACCGAGACTCCCCTCTTAAATGGCTCATATGTGGTCACACTCTAAGACCCAGTGGAGGCAGGGGAGCAGTTAGAAGAGTGCTCAAACTCTATAGCAAGGTGATTCATTTGCTAACCTAAAACCATCGGCTGGAGAGGCAAGGGACAATTGAAATGCTCCCCAGATGGAGGACCTGGTGATTGCTATTACTGTACTTCCTATCTAACCTGCTAATACAGGTGGACAAACTCAGATGTGTCACCCTCCCACCACCCTGCTAATGCAGGAAGGGGCTGAGTGGTCTCGGCACTATCACATTGCCTTGTTGAAATCAGAGTGGGGGTGGTTGCAACATTCCCCTGCTCCCTGGATGGAGCAGGGAGGATGAATGGTCATGGTATTCTCCTGCTGCCTAGCTAAAGTCTGCAAGTGTGAACAGTGCAAAATCCCACCGCCGCCTGGCTAGGGCTGGTGAGCACAAGTGGCCATGGCATTCTTCCACTCCTAGCCAAAAGCCAGAGGGCATAAACAGACAAGGCACTGTCTTGCTGCACTGCTGAAACTGGTAGATGCATGTAGTCAAGACATTTTCCCTTGGCCTTCCTGAAATTGGTGAGCGAGTCTCACTCCCTACATTCTACACCTGCCTTGCTAAAGCCAGCAAGCATGTTCAAGCCACACAGGGGACACCCTTTGATTGCCTGACCCCGGTGGCCAAGAGGGCTAGCATAACTGAGCTCCACGGGACTGTAACAATCCAAAAGATGGTTCTTGGCAGGCTGCCACCGCCAAGGCACTGCACAAACAGCATACTGAAATACAACCCCAGTCTTCCTATGAAAAACTCATATTAGCCTGGAGGTTCAGCCTGAGGGCCTGGCTTCAGATTTCCTACATACCTAGAGGCCAAGGAGGTGCTCCCAGGGAATGGAACCATGGAGACAACACTATCCTTGCGAACCCCTTTGGCCTTGCTACAGCTCAACAAGACTTCCCAGAAAGGCGCTTAAATACTCATCTGGAGTCCCAATTTTGGCAATGGTCACCCAGGGGACACCTCCAGATCTCATGGTGTAGAGGCCAGCAGTTATAGCTTCAAAGTCTTTGATAATTTCAGCATGCATCATCTTGGCATTGGTATCTGTTGGTTGTCCTTTACCATGTAAGTTGAGATTTTTCCTGGTTTTCTATATGCTGAGTAATAGTAAATTTTGTCTTGGATATTTTGGGAGACTCTAGGTTATGAAATTCTGGGTCTTGTTTCAATCCTATGGGTGATGTAAATATTTTTTTAACAGGCAATCAAGTTAAGTTCAGACTGCACATTCCAACCAACTTTCTATGGGTTTTGGTTCCAATGTCAGTTGATTTCAAAACCTTTGCAATACTATTCGGATTTGTCTAATGTGTGTGCCATCCAGTGACCAGTCTCGGATCTGAGCTGTGTTCTACCCCATAATTCAGTTCTCGATTTTTTTTTGTTATTTAGAGTCAGATAGACCCACATATGGACAGCTAGGGAGTGAGTCTAGACATTCATAAACAATTTGTTGTTTCCCCAAGCTCCACCCTCTTCAACGTTTTTCCATTACTTTTCCTTCCCTGGGGCTTACTGTTTGGTCTCTGGCCCCAGAAAAATGGGGTTTTAGCTACTATGCTGTGCACTTCCCACTGTTGTACTCATGTTTGGGACCAAACAGCAGGAAACAAAGGAGAGAAAAATAGCAATGGAGGCTCATTACATCTTTTTGGGATACAGCCCTTCTGATCTGATACAGTGGCTCCCACTTGTAGGCACCCATTGCTGTTGCTGTCTCTACTGCTGCTGCTGCCGCCTCTACTGCTGCTCCTAGTGCAGGTTTCCTGCAGTGCAAGAGAACAGAGAGAAAAAAAAACTGGGAGGTTTCTCTAAGCATCAGGAGATCTCTTTCCTCCCCTTCCAGACAGAATTAGAGAGCTTCTTCTGGAGCTCTCTTTGTCCTTGCCCTAGTTCCACTTCTAGGTGTGGGGCTGCCTTGAGTTTAGGCCAGGGATAGCAGAGGAAAAATAAATGATAAACTCACCACCAGTTTGGTAGTACTTTGGATCCTGATCTGTCTTATTTCTCAATCTGCATGCTACTGTTTACTTTTCAGAGTCTTCAAATAGCTGCCCAGGATTTATAGCTGCATTGAATGGGATAAACATAGTTTAGTTACCTCATTTTACTTAGAACCAGAACCTCCTATTTTATGTCTTGCTACAAATATATTTCTGCATTTATTCACAAAATCTCTTTTTTTCTGATAATTTCAACATGTCTCATCTTGGTGTTTGTGTCTATTGGACATTTTTGTTTTTTGTTTTTTTGTACCTTTTCCTTGGAAAAGCTTCGTCAACTGCTGAACAATACTACAGGTAGAGTAACCTAGAAGCAAAGGATGAGACAGGGATTCTCACTGAGGGAGTGTTCTCAGGAAAAGCTCTAAGGAAGGAAGTGAAAGAAGCAGGACAGGCAGAAGAAGCTAAGCAGAGGTGGCTTCAGTAGATGTCTAGCATCAGCCTGAAAGAGGGCACTACAGAGTTTTCTCCCTTAAGGCAAAGGAGTTGGGGTTTTTTTGTTTGTTTGTTTGTTTTTGCTCCTTCACCAGTCATTGGCTGTGTTGGTGGATATTTAACCTCTTAGGTATTTCTGGATGAGGTGGCTCTTGTCAGCTGAGAGCTGAGAACAGTTCTCCAGAGAAGAGTGTAGCTATGAGCTCTTAGCAGCCAACACCCACAGCTGCTAAATAGAAAATAGAGCTGATCTTGCTTCTGGGTAAGATGGAGTCAATAGCTGGAGGATGGGTGCATTAAACTGGTAAAGGAGCTGTGGGTGGAACATTAACACCATCATTATAATGATCAATTGCACATTTCAGTGATGATAGTCACTGAATGTCACCATTTCCTTCCAAAACACAGATAACCACTAACTAGTGGTGGCATTGCAGGAACCATGCTTTGGCTGAAATAATCAGCCTCTAGGGCAATGGTCTTCAGCGTTTAGTGTGCATGAAAATCACTGGGGAGCTTGTTAAAGGTGTAGATTCCAACACCAATCTAGAGATTCTTACTTGATAGATCTGTGATGGGAACTGCTTTTTAACAAGGATTCTCGTGATTCACTTTGAGATTATGTGAGTGATCATACAACCTAACCTATTTCAGTGATGGCAAACATAATTCCGTTTTAATTTTTTCTCAATAAATCTGGAGCTTCTGTGGACAGATGTTAAACTGTAGTAGTTTCCCCTATAGAGATGTTAACAACCATAATTTTTTTATATACTGTATGTTTTTAAAAAGCCCTGGTCAATATACTATTCCAAGTAACCCAAATAACTACTTTATGAGGGGGACTGAAATGAAGTGGTTATAAATATCTGGGGCACAAAAGCAAGATCTCAGAGCATGACCCATGGGAGTTATAGAATCCTAGGAAGCAATAGAGGCAGTTAGACCCATCAGAAGTGAATCATAACTTTTAAACAATAATCTTCAGATACTCCAGCAGTATAAGAAGTTGACCGACACAAAATGCCCATCTCTGCCAAGTACCCAGCACCTCAAATCAAAACATATGAAACTTGGGACAACAGAGAGTAGCATCTGTTTTTACAGATGTAATTGTCTGTGTAGATTGAGGTCAGTATCAGTCATAGCATCTTTCACTATAAAGGACAGAATATTGATTAGTACCTATGCCTGCCTAACAATACCAGCTCCATTTTAGATATCTAGACAGAATCTAAGATAAAAAATGAAACAGTATTTCCAAAGGGACATAATAAAACAAAAACTAATATGAGAAACCAACAGACTATCAAGTATTCTTTTAATTCCTTTGTAAGGATTAGGCTGCATGCTGTGAGAGTGAAGGATTTACTTAGGAAGATCTCCTTAATGAGATAAAGTATCTACAGAAAATCTTTAAAAATAAGTAGTTATGCTCTGCTGCATTTTTATCCTTTATAATTTTATTAGCTTCTCAAACAGTACTGCACATTTAAATAGGGAAGTTACTTTATTCTTAAAGATCAAATGGAAGCTATGAGGTTTGTCCATTTGTAGTTTAAGAAATCTGACATGTAAGGAAGCATGTTAAGATTTCATGGGCCATTAAAAATACAGATATTCTAATGATTACTCAGATCAAAATGTCATTTATGGTCGTGAAAAATAAGTGGTGTGGGATTCCTTATTCCCAAAGTGGGTATGAGGCTTACTCTTGCCCAAGGGCATGTTTATAAATATATCAGCTTTACAAAACAGGTGAGGCACCTAGTTGTTTATATTCCCATAATGACTGACTCTTTGTATGCTTCTGACACATAGTTAAATGAGCTTGTTGTTTGTCGATAAATCCTCCTAGGACCCAAGAGGTCAAAGTAAAGAACCAGTGCTGTATAGCAACCCATGATCATTTGTCTCAATTCCTTGAGGAAAGAGAAACCCTGGGCTGAGGCAATAAATAGTAGGCAACAAACTGATTAATGGACATCAAGAAAGATCATTTTTCTGATTTCATTTATGTGTTTATGTAAGCAGGCAGGCTAGACTAGTCATGCCTCTGAGAAAAGGTAACAAAATGATTGGGGGTGAATTGGGGGATTAGCAAGGAAGCTGTAATCCTGGGAGGCCATTTTTTAGTTTCTGGATTTAATAGTTTCTGGAGGAATCCAGAGACTATGACAATGAGTGTGAGTGAATTGGACTAGACTTTGTATTGTAGGCTGGGATTTCTGGGACTCTGACTCTGAGATAGAGCATAGGAGGAAGGAGGCTTATTAGGGCGTGTCCTTGGGGTCAACACCTGAGGAAAGGAAGGGAATGAAGCTGGAGTTGGCAGAGAGAGAAGCCAAGCTGTGACACAGGTCCAAAAACAGCCTCAGCCAACTCACAGGGAGCTCTGGAGCTAGAATGACCCTTCGGAGTTGTCTTGAGTTGGACCAAAATGGCTGGGAGTTGTATTCCCGCATTGATCTGTGATTGGATATGGACAACCTCAGAAGGTCATCAAAGAAACCACCTTTTGGCCACAGTTGCTCTCTGCAGCTAAGTCAGTCCCTGAAGGGGCTGAAAGCTGAGGGTTGTGTACCACCAGGAAACCTTGCAGCTGCAATAAAAAGGACTTCATTAAAGGTGGATCTGGGCAGTGCGTGAAAGTGGCCACCACATCTGGTCAAATTTGGGCTGTGGCTTATCTGAGTGTTCACATTACCTTATAACAGGTAATGTGAACCCAAAAGAATTGAAAGGCTAGTTGTCAACAGCAAGTCATGCTACCTGAGTTTTGTTGTTACCGATGCTAATAATTTTGAGATCTGACAAAGAAGGGCAGAAGTGAGGAGTTCTGGACCTGGCCTTAGGTTTATCTACAGGTGCGAGGCAAGCTAAAGTGGAGTCAAAGGTGGAGGTGACACATACTGTGGCTGTCCATCTGGTCAAATTTGGGCTGTGGCTTATCTGAGTGTTCACATTACCTTATAACAGGTAATGTGAACCCAAAAGAATTGAAAGGCTAGTTGTCAACAGCAAGTCATGCTACCTGAGTTTTGTTGTTACCGATGCTAATAATTTTGAGATCTGACAAAGAAGGGCAGAAGTGAGGAGTTCTGGACCTGGCCTTAGGTTTATCTACAGGTGCGAGGCAAGCTAAAGTGGAGTCAAAGGTGGAGGTGACACATACTGTGGCTGTCCATGGAGTATCAAAATGATGAGTGGGTATATTATCCAAGGCCTTCAGCAAAAGTCAAACGGTCAATACAGGGCCTCCAGTATGACACAATAGCTAGGTGGGGGTAATATTTGGAAATACATGCAGTATTCTGGGGTTTTAGGGGAAGGCAAGGCACTGGGACAAAAATGGTAACAAATACCCTTTAGTAAGTGCTCATGTGGATCAGGGACTCTGCTAATCACTTTGTGTACATCATCTCATTTCATATTTACAACACTGTGGTAGGGATTATTATGTCCATTTTTATGGACAAAGAAACCAATTCAGAAAGGAACTTATTCAAAATTATACAGCTGGTAAGTGGCAGAGGTTCTGGATTTAGACTGGGTTCAAATTTTGACTATTAACTAGATATATGACCTGGCCAATTACTTATACTCTGTTGCTCAGTATCTTTATTTTTAAAATGGAAATAATAATAATTATACCTACTTCTTAGTGACTGTTATGAGCATTAAATGCATTAATATCATGAAAATACTGAGAGTGATGTGACATAGTTTAAGAGCTAAGCAGTTGTGAACTAAATGAATAGATCAACCTAACACCAAAGCCTGTGTTCTTGACTATTATTTTACCCTGGCAGTACTGATTCTGAGGATGTGGAAGGAGAGAGCTAGGCAGCCTAAGTACTAGAAAGTAGCTAAGGTTTAGGCAAATAATCATTCATTCATTCATTCATTCACTTATTCATAAATATTTACTGAACACCTTTATATATGTGCTAGGCATTTTTCTAGATAGTGGAGATAAAGTAATAAACAAAACAGCTAAAGTCCCAGACATCATAGAGTTTATATTCTAGTAGGGAGACATGTAATAAATAATAGATTAATATCTAAATAATATCAGATGCTGGTAAGAGTTATGAAGAAAATGAAATCAGGATAAGGTCATAGGGAGTCTTGGGGATGAAGTTATGGGGAAGGGGTAAGTGTGTACTACTTTAGAAGAAGATCAGGAAAAGCATTTCTGATGAGATGTTATTTGAGCAGAGACTTGGATTAAGTGGGGAAAAGAGTCAGGCAGTGATCTGGAAGACAAGTCCAGGTAGAGAAAACAGTGAGAAAAGCAGGACCCTCTGAGTTGTCCCAAGTTGGGGGATATGGGCTGCCCTTGGAAGGAGACTAGACCTTGGGTGAAGTTTTCTTCAGTGGAGGCAATCTCAAAGTGGACTGACAATTGAAGACCGTCTCCCAGCAGCACTTCTGGCAGCTGGAGGATTAAGTGTTTCATTCCTGAAGGGCCATCTGGGTGGTACATCCCAGCTTCCATCACCCTTTACATACTTTTAAAATCACCCAAAGAATGTATGCTAAACATTTTGAACATTTCATCAAAGTTCTTGTGTAAAAAGTACAAAGGGTGAAATGCTACTTTGGATGTAAGTAGCTAGAAAGACAATGTAAATATTGGAACACTGATTCCTGAATAACACCGGAAAAAAGAGCAAAAGTCTAAATCTGAAAGTTCTTTGGAAGGGAGTACTTGGCAGATGGGTGATTTTAAAATGTGATATCATGCATTCTTTTGCAACTTGATAACGCATCACCACTGCCCACATGCTCTAGAAACCATGTGAATGAAGAAGGCTGTCATTAGAGCTGGAAATTACTTTGTGATTTTGGCAATGGTTTGCTCTTAGGCCAGGTTCAAATTTCCTAGTTTCTGAATTCTGATTAGTAATTGCTATTGCAGTGTGCTTGGGAAAAGGTTGCTGGAGATTGTTGCAAGAAGATAGAATTCTCTGCCTTTTAAGGCATCTTAATCACAATTTTGGCAGCATAGGAGCCTTCAGTTTAGTAAACTGAACAGCCATTCCCATAGCAAAGAAATAAGCTACTGTTTGACCCAGAGAGGGAGCCTTCGGCTATTGTTTGTTGACCTGAGCCAAGAGAAACAAGATGACAGATTGGACAAGCAGCACACCATGCAATTTATGCCCTTCACGGGCTGCCAAACATTAATTTAATTTAATTTTAATCATGACCATCTGGTGCTTATAGAGAGAGTCAGGCACAGATAGATATTTCCTTATCTTGAGCTGTGGAACAGTGTTGTGTTTTGGCCTGCAGCCATGTCCATACACCCTAAGGATGGGGCAATGGGGACTGTGGGAAGGGAGATTTGTACTGATACCAGTCATGCAAACATCATCAGCCCCAGAAGCTGCAGATGGGACCTGTGGTTGGTGCTGGTACCACCATGGGTCAGTGGCCCCTTCTCCTGCCCTAGTCATGGAAGCATAAATGCTGAGTCATGTCTTTGTATTCATGTACATTGGCAAAGGGAACTGGCTGGAGATGGTGTCTAGGTGAATTGGGGCATCTGACGCTGTGGCTCAAACCTCTTGAGTAGCTAAGTTGATCAGCAGCCACATTTAATCTGTTTATCAGATAGTTATTAAGCAGTGACAATGGGATAAGGACTGGGATCAAATGACCTTGAATGTTTTGAGACTCAAACACCCTGTGACGCTGTGATTTTTTGTGTCTATCATAGTGCCAGGCCCACTAGGAAATAAGGAATAAGTATAAGGCAGCATCCCTGTCCTATAAGTCACCTCAGTCCCAGGAGGGATTTTCCTTCCTTCCTAGTCCTCAGATTGAACCTCAGATTTTCAGTGGCTGGTAGGGAATAGAAGGATTGCCAGTGAAGTCCCAAGGAAACTGGGGAAGGGGCCGAGAGAGAGCAGCTCTTCATTTTCCTCAATTTTAATTTCTCAAATGCAAAATAGCTTAGTAGCCCCCAAGGCTGAAAGATGCCATTCATCAAGACAGCTCTGGCTTCAGGAGAGAAACACTGAGCCCTATTCACTGCTTTATGGACCAAGGTCATATGACCTACTTGAGAGAGGAGAGCAAGTTTTCCCTCTTTTCTTTGAAAATAGAAACAGGTCTTTTTTTTTTCTGATTTTTCTGCTGTAATTTTATATGCATGCTCATTGCCAGAAACATAGGATAATAAAGTAGATGTAAAAAATTGGTCATACAGAGATACATACCTATGTTAACATTTTGGTATATGTGTTTGTCTTACTTGACACACACACACACACACACACACACACACACACACACACATACACATACATTTACAAAAATGGGATCATGTTATAGGTAATGAAAAGCAAAATAATCTCTTGCTGGGTGATTCTCTTCTCCAGCCAGATGTCAGCATGACCAGAAGGAGCATTCAGGGGCTTCAAGCAGGGGAAGGGAGAGTGAAATTGCAAAAGTTGCCACTTCAAATTTCAAGGCTGGATGTTCTTTCCTGCTCAAGCTGTGTCTGTCCGACCCACCTCTTGGCAACCACCAAGGGCAGACTTCCCAGCCCTTCTGAAATATGAGGCCACCTCTATTCAGAATGTGAATCTTGTTTCTTTCTATGAAACATTACATTTTTTCCTTTTAAAAAGTAACAGAAAGCACTTCATTATGGAGGGCTAAGGGGCAAGTGCAGGTTGGAAGAAACATTTGCAAGAATTAAAGTGGAACATGGTAAAGAAAAAGAAAACTATTTCCTTTATTGACTAGACAGATTTTTTTCTTTACGTTAACAGAGAATACTATTCCATACAGAGCCCATTTGACCCATATGTATCAAAATTAAAAGTAATGATCTCCAAGTGTATTTTGTCCCAGATAAGTGTGTGGTTGATTTTAAGCTGTCTCTTTGGGGAGACTCCACTCACTTCTGAAGAGTGATCAGAGAGTAGAGGCCCACAGAGCCAGGCCGTGTGAGGAGTGGTAGAGGAAGGCAGACCTGTTTAGAGAAGAGAAGTCTTAGATCAGTGGGAAGGTGGGCTGGACTTATTTTATATTCTGCTGGAAGTTAGAACCATAATGAAAGGATTGAATGTTGTTAAACAGAGAACTAACATGAGATTTGAGAAGATGGAGAAAGAAAAGAGTGAAGACAACTAATACTTATTTAGTACCTAGTATGTGTCAGAAGTTTTGCTAAATACCTTATATTATTTAATCTTTACTAATCTCAAGAGGTAGATAATATTACTGATATTTTATAGCTAAAGAGAGTAAGACTCGTAGAGGTTAAGTAACTTGCTCAAAGTTACACAGCCATTAAGTGGAAGAGTCAGGTTCAAACTCAGGTCTGCTTGGCTCCCAGGTGGCTCTCTTTCCCCCATATCACACTCTCTGACAATGGAATGGGTATCCCTCATGAGTTAAGGTGTTCCTGGTAACCACATGTATTCAAGCAAAGACTATATGATTGATTACTTATCAAAATGTTCTTGAGGGGATTCATACACTGGTACAGATCTGGAACACATGGTTTCTAAGAATCCTTCTAACTGCATGTTCTAACATCTCTCTAAAACATATCATTCCTGCTTGTCTCCTAGGACACCTACTATTTTCATGATTAGCATTACTTTTTGGCTAAAGTATCATCCTCAGAAAAAGCCACTGAAGATGTATTCCCCTGAATGTTTCCTTGGAGGACCAACTCCATCACACATTGTTGGTGCCCTACCCATACCTGCTGAGCACTCACCATTCCCATACATGCCCATGGGGTTCTGCCACAAGCACCCCAAACTCTACCTAAGGAGGCTTTCTTGTGGTTCTAGAAGGGTAGGCTGGAAGTGCCAGACAGCAAACATCGTTCGGGGCAGTTCTTAGCTCATGACAGATGAGATTTGGAAGACAAATATTCCTTTTCCTTGTTTGGGACAACTCTGAGGCATGCCTCATATAGTTTCACAGAGTTCCCCAGTAGGATTAACTCCTAGCTGCCCATAAAGGTAACTTGCTCTTTAACACACCCTCTATTGCTTTTCTTCCTCTTCTTTGTCTCATTTATCTCCATGCCTACTAGTGCTTTCTTGGATCACCTCTCAAAGAAACTAGTTGTACTCAAATCCTTGTCTCAGAGTCTGCTTTCGAGGGAACCTAAAGTAAGACACCAACATTATTTACTTATTAGCACAGGGTTTCTCAATCTTGACACTATAGACATTTGGGGCTAGAGAATTTTTTGTGGGAGGAGTAGTGCTGTCCTGTACACTGTGGGATGTTTAGCAGCATCCTGCAGTGCCTTTCCCTTAGTTATGATTACGAAAACAATGTCACCAGACATTGCCATATGTCTTCTGGGGGAAAACTTAGCCTCAGTTGAAAACCACTTTTTGTCTCAGGTGCCCGTAAGAAGCACAGAGAGGGCAGGTTGTGTGAGGCAGATCTGTGGGGTGGGCTGTGGACAAGCTACTCAGTGAGCCTCCCATGAAGGAAAAGTGAGAGAGAAAGAAAAGAGAGGAAAAGGTAGAAGGAAAGAAAGAGAGAAGGAAGAGAGGAGAGGAAAGGAAGGAAAAGAAGAAGGGAGGAGGAGGAGAAAGTAAAGTAAAGTAAAGTGAAAGTGTGTGTAATGTTTGTGTGTGTGTGTGTGTGTGTGTGTGTGTGTGTGTGTGTGTGTGAGGAAAATTATGAACCAACAACTCTTCCTGTTTCATAACTATGCCTGGTGCCAGGCTGTCCCTTCTCCAAAGCAGACAAACAGCTCAGAACAAAATTGTACCCCTTACAGTTCCTTTTAGAAAAATGACAAGCACACAGAGACAGTTTTACTGTTTGTGAGTTTTCAGATGAGCTCAACTTGGACGGCAAGTCCTTAAGCAGCCATTTCATACTCTGTTAGTTTCTGGGTTGCTAGGGATGTTTTGACTTTTAAGTACTTGTGTGCAGCTATTAAAAAATCAATATGCGGTTGCAACACAGGGAATACTGTCAATTAAAGTAGAGGGTCCAATAAAAGATGCAAATGTTTTCTTAGCTGGAGTTTTGTGTCTGGTTTAGTCTAGTATGTGTGCAGATGAAACCCCTGAAGAGAATTATAGATTTTCAGGACTAGTAAAGGAGAATGCAGCTGTAGGCTCCAAAACCCCTGTATTCCCTATAAATAGAAGTAGTAAAGAAGTACAAATATAGGTCAATACCTCTGATAAAGTTTTAATTTTATCCACTGGATTCCTAGTAAAAAGGTAGTAATTGAGGTTTCTCATTTCCATTGTACTCCATTCCTTTCATGGTCAACTAGGGAAGCAAGCTGGTGGTGGATACTGTGCATGCCCTGCCCGAATCCTATCATATCCCTTTTACCAGTTTGTTGTACTCAGCACCCAGTCTCAGTGCACTTTTCTGCTAATGACTAGCACCTGTAACCTTTGGCTTTCCTTGGGCTAATAGAGTTGCCTCACCTCTACATAGACCCTTTGAATTTATATCCCCCTGGAGAAACCTATAGCCAGTGGGCAGGAATATAAAAGTCCAATTCCCTTGCCTCGTGTTAAAATAAACTCTAGGTGTAATTTACACTCCAAAGCTACACACTGGGATGATTACAAAGCTGAGTCTTCCTAAAATCGAACCTTGTTCCTTGGTTTCCTTTCTCTGTTCTGCTTTCTCCACTGAGTTCTTTTGGTCTCCCCTGGGAGCACTTTCCAAATAAATCACTTGCACAGTAATCTTCATCTCAGGATCTGCTTCTGGGAAATCTGAGCCAAGACACAAACATTCTAAAGTCTATATTTGATTGGGAGAGGAGATGAATTCTAGCATTCATATGGGGTGGTCCATAATCTTACCCTCTCCTATAAGGTAAACAGTCATTAGATGTTTCTTGCTGTAGTGGATGATGCTCTTAGGCTGAAGAACTGAGAAAACAAATAGACCTCTGCCACCTGCGAGGTGTTGTTAAATCTCACTTAACCAAGAGTAAGAGAATCTGGCTTTGCTCATGTTTTAAGTGAATTAGATCTTGGATACCCAAAACTGTAACTCTCTGCTTTCATACTTGAAAGGACATTAGCACAGAGGATAGTGATTCAGCAAAACATGTATGCAAAACATGTATGAGTAAACTTGGATCAAAAACATATTGTGAGATGTTTATGATACTTGAGAGGGTCTCCACAATTTTATTGCAAAAGCAATTGATGATACAGCACTATTCTTTGATTGTTTTCTACTTGTTTGGCAGTATTTTCTCATGCATGATATCATTTTATCCTTGTGGTATACTTGTAAGATATTAACATTCCCATTTTCCAGGCAAAAAAAGCTGAGGCTCAAAGAGGTTATGCTACCTGCCTAACGTCATACTTGTAGTAAGTGGCATAGCTGGGATTTGAGCCTACATTTGTCTAATTCCAACAACTATATATTTAACCACCCACCAGAGTACAGTTCCAACACTGGCTCTTTTCTCTCCAAGGTGACGAGGAAAAGGTTTGTCAACATTTGCACAAGGTAGAAAACTATCTCATGTGATAGGGTTTATATAGACATTTTTCTTTCTCAAGAATAATAACTAAATGTATAGGAAATTGAAATATAATTAAATGAGCCTGACATGCAGCAGTACAGAAAGTATGTTATATGGTGAAGTTTTCTCTAAGCTTAGCGTTTTCTTATTACAAGGTCAATATGATGATTAATGGTTTATATACGAGGTAGAAAAAGATCCTTTTTTTGAAGTCATTTGGAGGCTATTGTATCTAGTATAATTCTCTGTTACTTGGATATGTGCTAGGATTGTTCTTGGGTTTGAATTTTTGTTTCCCCCGCCCTCCTCTCCACCCCCAACCTTTTTTTCCCTCTAGAACCCAAGCCAGAAAGGCTGCGGAACTACTCCTGTTTTATCCAATTAATTCCCTCCAGGATTGAAAAATGTGCTATTCCTGAATTCTAACAATTTTTGCAAGCCTCAAATGCAATATGAGTATACTTTTAGACAAGAACCTTTCTTAAAAAATTTGACAGTATATCCTGTATTTAGATATAGGATATGTGTTCATATTTTAGCGTGGCAGTGAATGGAGACTGCAGCTCTCTTTTTGAAATTTTAAGATGTCAATTTTCAGCAACAGAGAAAATAATATTTGAAAATAGCTGCAAAAGAATGGTGTTTTATTTTATTTAGAGCTAGGCCCAAAGTCTAGAGCAAAACTCTTCTCTCTTGGGTTCAAATATTGTTTGCCTTGAGTAGAATTTGCTTTCCTTTTTGGTAGAAAACACATGAAGGCATTCAAATTGTGAAACAGCCCTAGTCAAGTGGTATTTAGGAAAATAAAATGCTAAGCATGGAATCACAAGCTAGAAGAGACCCTATGAGAACATCTAGTTCTGCCCTCATCTTCTAACTGAGAATGACTAATTCATTCTGTATAGGTTATTTTATGTTTTAGTAGGATTTATAAATCTGCATGTTTATCTTTAGCGCTAATTCACATGACATGTTTCAGTTAATGGTGCAATATCTGGGTAATCGCAAGAGGCCACCAAGACCTAACAAAACACCTGACACATAAACAGTATTCAGTAAAACTTTTACTAAAAGTACTAAATACATTAACAAATGAAGGAATGAAAGCTGAATAGTAGAAAATTTATAATGGGATTCTTACTGGTATGCTTAATTAATATAATGGAAACAAATTATGCCCAAGCTCAATGTCTGACAAACTATCCATTTCACATTCCATAGTGTGGATTGTGTGCTTCTCAATGAGTAAGGTGATCATGTAATATATATTCCAAACAAAGACCCTTTTGAATTTGAAAGGGAGCACTATTTCAAAAATTATTTATTCATTTATTTATGGGGTGCTGTTAATAATTACAACAAAGCAACAGGACTGATCTGGGCAAACTGGAACTAATAATAGTCACTCTCTTAATGAGGGATTGGGAGCAGAGGAATATATATATATATATATATACATATATATATACATACATATATATATGTATATACATATATACATATATATGTATAGTTTCTAAAATGAGAAACATATATATGTATGTCTATGTATATATATACATATATATGTATATATATATATGTATAGTTTCTAAAATGAGAAACAGGAGTTTTAAATCACAAATGAAAATTGGAGAAGTTTCACTATCAGCACTTTTGATGTTCTTAACCTTGGACATTTTTGCCTCATCTTGGTGTTATGGTTAAAAAAAAAAAAATGAGGCAAAATGACGTATAAAGACACCTTTCTAATAAGAAAGAAATTAGAATTAAACTCTTGTCAAGAGCTAGACTGAGAGACAGTGTGCCCTGCAGCTCTCCCCCTCCCTCGCCCCAAGACCTACTTTTTACTTCAAGTGTTTGGATGGAATAGATGGGGCACTCCCACTCCTGCCTACTCTGCACCTACTGGGGCCTGCCTTCCACCACCCTCTAACTCCTCCCCTTCTATCATAACTTCTGGTACCATCTTCTAAGCTATCCCCTGCTTCTGGAAGCAGCCAGCACCATAGTTTCTGGTTAGCTCCTCATTGCTGACTAACCATGAGCACCGAGATCCTCCAGAATTATTCTGCCAAGATGGAGGCCTCTGTCAACCACTTGGTCGACCTGCATCTGCATGCCTGCTACACCTACCTCTCTCTGAACTTCTATTTTGAAAGCAGTGATATGGCCCTGAAAAGTATGGGCCGGTTCTTCTGTGAGTTGGCTGAGGAGAAGCGTGAGGGCGCCAAGCTTCTCTTGAAGATGCAAAACCAGTCTAGCAGTGGTGTCCTTATCCAGGATAGGAAGGAGCAGTCCCAAAATGAGTGGAGTGGCAGTGTGGATGCCATGGAAGCCGCCATGGTCCTGGAGAAGATCCTGAACCAAGCCCTTTTGGATCTGCATGCCCTGGGTTCTGCCAACTCAGACCACCAGCTCTGTGACTTTCTGGAGAGCCACTTCCTAGAGAATGAGGTGAAACTCCTCAAGAAAATGGGCGACCATCTGACCAACCTACGCAGGCTGACCGGCCCCCAAGCCAGGCTGGGCGAGTATCTCTTCAATCAGCTCACCCACAAACATGACTAGGAGCCTCTGGAGCCCAGCAGCCTTTGAGGGACCCCTCTGTATTCCCCTGTCATGGAGATTTCTGTCTAAGCCTCTTTCACTAGCCAACAGGCAACTTTTTAACCATCTTGAATAGAAACTCTCATCCAAGCTGAGACCAAATGGAAACAAAAAAGATTCTTTTTGCAGAAGGGAAGAAAGCCAGGCTGGGGGTGAGGTGGGAGTGGAAGTATACAGAATAGCATGAATGTTTTGTAATCTGCTTAATTTTACAGGTTTTCTAAGGACATTGTTTCTAACTTTTGTGAATTGCCTATGTATGTTGAGGATCTGATAAACTGTTTTCTCTGTCAAGAAAAAAAAATACCTATTCATAAAATATTGCATTCAATTTTAGTGGTTTCATAAATTCTCTGAAGGCTTTCTAGGTACTGGATTAAACTCTATTGTTCTAAAATTTATCTTTGGTTTTGCCTAGCAGAGCAGGGAGCTGAGCACCTTGACTAATATCTTGTATCCCCACCTCAACCCCCAAACTTATGATTAAATTGCTTTTCCTGATCTCCAAGTTGGTGTGATGCTTTTTGCTCATATTGAATACAAAAAGAAAGAACCCTGTGAAATTCATTTTTGTGTCCCCCATTAGGTTGCTACTGAGAACACTGATTATTACATCATACACTGACCTCTTTATGAAGCTTCTCAAGAGAAATTTCTTTCTGGTCTTAATATTTGGAATAACATCGCTACACTTGGGTAATTGGTTTGTTTTGTTTTATGGAGACTGTAAATGATATAACTAACTTTCCTTTTCTGACTGTCTGCTAGAAAGCTTAGAGCCAGATTTTTGGTCCATCCAGAATAAATGAGTAGAATTGTATAAGTGTTTTTGTATAAGCTTCATTCCTGGTTCTTCTGTTTCTAATTTCTTGGTGTGTTTTATAAATTCTTCTAAGCCACTTTAAACCCTTTCTGGGACAAAGTTGTGTATAAAAAGATCAAGTCAACTTTAAAAATGCAGATTAAAAATGGATCTGCAGTTTATTTTAGAGAAAAGATAGCTCTAAGGAAGCAATAAGAGCCAAAGTGATTAGAATGGAGGTGGGTCAGATAGGGGTTAAATTCCAGAAGCCAAAGGGAGAAACAGTAAAATGTAGCTTTCTTTTAAAAATGTGTTTCATTTTTCTGGTAAGTTGCTTTCTACTAAATTTATACATTTGTGTTCCTCAGATAGCAATCTAGTAATTGTGTATTATTTTCCTTGCACTTTGAAAATCTGGAGTTATAATTTTGTTCTCAAACTACAAAAGTGGAAAAAAATTAATTCTTCCTACAGCAACTTTCCTTCCTGAAGCAGGAAGACAAAAGGCATGCTATCATTTCTTTTATCCTATAAGGGTCAGGCATAGGAAGAATATTTTACAGAGACTGGGGCAACTTTTTTGCTCAGTTAAGGAGAGAAACTTATCTTCCTGTTTCATGCAAAGCCTTTAGATAATTAAAAAAAAAAAGAATATACTGGAAAAGTTATCCCTAAAGGAAGGAGTTTTCCCATTTTATGGTAGTTGGCAGTAACAGACATAAGGAAGCAGTTAACAGTTTTCAGATTTGGATTAAAACTTGGATTTCTGTACTTCAAATATATACTTAAAATTATTTTCAAATTAGCACTCAAATATAAACACATACGTCAATGAGAAAGAATATCTAATACTTTGAGATCAATTAAAAGATTATAATTTGAGGTAGATTATTTGGGAAGAAAGATGCAAACATTTGTTTCCAAATAATGACATTTGTCGAACAATTACTTTTAATGTCAAGAATGGCACTGTAGGAGAAAGCTTTGTTAAAGCCTCCCAAATAAGATGAAATTTTTAGTCATCAAATAATTCCTGAAAAACAGCAACTTGCTGAGCAGACAGTAAATGATTCAAAGTCATATGGATAAAATGTTAGTTTGGCTTTTGAAAATGACAGGGTTTCTTGAAAATTTGTGGGGAAATGGGGATTTTAATTTGGAAACAAGTCCCACAGTGATTTCCTCTATGGCTAACCACTGTGTGTGTGTGTGTGGGTGGGTGGGTGGGTATGCGCGCGCGCGCGCGCGCACACTTGCACAGAGAGTTATAATTTCTGGAGTTTATAACTAAATTACTTCTACCAACCTTCAAGGCTCTCCTTGGTATAGCATGTCTAATCTACCTTTTAAATTAAATTTTCTACTACTTCCTTATTATCGAAAGTTTAGAGGAAAATATCTAATCTTTCCTTTCATCCAAGTTCAGATCAATTAGGAAAGACACAAGAAGCCAGATGGAAATCAAGATAGCTTTATTGATGGTAAAACCAAATTGGAGAATGTGTTAGGGTTTCCTATTCCCACATTCTGAATTAAACTCAACCTCCCAGTTCCAGGAAGAGAAGCTACAACAGAGAGAGCAAACCAGGATGGGCTGGCAAGAGATAGGCTCAGCCTCATCTGCTAACCTACTGGAGACTGGAACCTAGGGCAATGCTGGTGGTTCAAGGGAAGTGGGGAGGGCATGGCAGGCCCCATTGCCTTGTCATTGCAGTGACTCTGTACTATCGATAATGTGCACCAGTAGACAGCAGACTCTCAGAATTATCCACATTCACTCCAATACACCCCTCTTAAGAATTAGAGTAGAAGTTTTTTCTCTTTTATAGAAGTGTGAAACCTAAGAGTTAGAGGTCTCCTGTAAGAGACAGGAGGAGCTCTCTGCCAAAGCCAAAGTGTTCAGGTTGCTGTCCTAGTACTTTCAGTTTTCATGTGGTTTCTCTTACCTAGAAGGCTCTTCGTATTCCTCTTCACCAAATCAAACTCAGTCCACTTTTCAGCCCAGTTCTAATCTGTCTTCTGTGAAATCTTTCCTGACTAACCCAACTTAGTTATCTGACATGGATTCATCTTCTTTTAGTTGTCTTATGGTACCCACTGTAGGCAAGTTGGAATCTGGAAGGGAGTTAACACAATGGTTGAGCAATGGGCTCTGAGCTACACTTCCTGTGTTGAAATCCTTCCTCTAACTCATCTTGGTCCAGTCTCTTCACCTTTCTTTGTCTCAGCTTCTTCATCTGAAAAACTGGTATGATCATAATACTATCCAACTCAGAGTTTAGGAAGGATGAAATGGGATAAGCCATGTAAAATCCCTAAGTTATGGCCTTCAATGCTGAATGAGCAGTAAATGTTAGTTGTTTTTATCAACTAGCTTTGTATCCCAGAAGAGCTTAATAGAGAGCTAAGATAGTAACATCTCAAAATAAGATTGTTTCTTGGTTTCAGGAAAATGGATAACTTTAGATCCTAGAATCTTCCTTAATGATCATTCTTCCCTCTAAATAGGCCCTATGCATGCAGATGAAATGTAGGAATTTGCTCATTTTTTGGATGTGATGTTCAGTGAGTAGGAGAGGAAGAAGAAAATGAAGGACCACTCTTTAGCTGAATAAGTGGAACCACCTTATTTAGGACCTGGGATTAATCGTTTTAATTACCACACTGCTAAAAGCAGGCATGACCACATTTTAACCTTTCAGGAAGGACAAGCCACACAACAACGTCATTTCAGAGCAGAAACTAATTAAATGTCAGCTACTACTTTTTGCATAGTTTCCAATTCTTGGGAGTCTTCTCTCACTCTTTTCACCCACACATCTTCCTCCTACTACTTCATGGTAGCCTTGGATATGTCAGCATGAGGGAGCAGGGACTGAATAGGACAGTCAAAACTCCAGGTATCAATGAAACCTTGAACTTCTTTACTGTAACACCTGTTTAAAGCTCTTGCTTCTGAGACTATGTAGTTGACTCTCCTCCATAAAGATGTATAGTCTCAGAAGGTTGGGTTTAAAATGCTGCTTATTTAGAAGAGGGAAATGGTTTTACTTCATTCCTGCCACATTATCTCCATAAGTCATTTGTCCACCTTGATGATGAATTTATTATTCACAATAATAATGAATCAAGCACTAGCCATGGGGGAGTGGGAGAGGCACACATTAGGAAAGAATTTTGAATTAATGTAAAGTTTCAGCTGAGTAACCTCCCAGAAGCACCCATCCTCCTCAGGATTTTTAGCAATTCTGATAGCTACATTAGGGACCATAAGAGGAAACAAAGTTTAGATTTCACCAGGAGACCTCAAAGTTCCCCTAACTGTGCAAGGTGCCAGGTCAAAATTAGGGACGTGGGTAGAGGCAGCTATTCTGAGATTTAAAATCAAGTACATATTCCTGCTAAAAATTTGTACCCTGAATCTAATAATGAGAAAATATCATTAAAATTAAGAGGCATTCTGCAAAATAACTGGCCTATAATTCTCAAAAGTGTGAAGGTGAAGAAAGGCAGAAAAAGACTGAGGAATTATCCCAGGTTAAAGAAGACTAAAAAACATTACAACTAAATGCATGATCCTGGATTGGACCTGTACAGGAGAATTAAAATAAAGGACATTGAGATACTTGTAAAATTTTAATGTAAACAATATAGTGGGTAACAGTATTCATATCAACGTTAAATTTCTTGATTTAGATAATTGCATGGTAGGTAGGAGAATATCCTTGATTTTAGAAAACACACACCACTAAAGTGTTTAGGAGGAGCTGGGCACAATTTCTCTAACACAAGTGGTTAAGAAAAACAATTGGTGAATCTATATTAAGAGTAAACTATTGTTGCAACTTTTCTCTAAGTTTGAAATTATTTCTAAAGAAAAAGTACCCTAAAAGTTGATCACAGATTATTGAGACCTGTAACTACTACATCTAGCATAGTACCTAACTTGTGCTAATTGCTCAAAACTAGTTTCTTGAGTAAATATTGGAATGGTTTTCAAATGACCCTGTGGACTTAGATTTCCAGTTGCAGGGCTTCATAAACAATTTACGAAAATATTCAAAATTATTTTTTTCTTCCTGAATATAAATTACATACTTTCAGATTTGTTATCTAACCCTCACTCCCACAAAGGATGTCAACAATTTTTCTGAAAGGGAGTGGCCAGAACAGGGAGTCAACGGAAAGGAAATTCTATTATTTTATCACTACACAAGTGATATTGCTGCTGGATTAAGTATTTTAATTTTCCAGACCTTATGGTTTTATGTCTTCAAAGAATTTGTGCTACTTGCTTTTCTGGTAAAAAAAAAAAAAAATCTTTGAGCCATTATATGTCTTTAGTACTATGTTGAGCTTCAGGATTTAAAACTCTTATCAACCTGAAAGGTCACAGAGCAAGATGGAAGATTTGGTTTAATTTTCGTTTTTATTCCCTTCTTTTTAGCTTTCACTCCACATTGTGAATTCCATCAGCACCTATACATATAACCTTTCTTTTGGGCCTTCCCCTTCTCTCATCATCTCAAAAAGAAAGCATTCCCTAACATTCAGAACTTAACTGATGTTTACAACTAGACCTCAATATAGGCTCAATTATAGGCTGGTCAAATATTCATGGCCAGGCCATTTTGTTCTATTAGACATAAACAGTCTCATAGACTACAAAACTCAAATAAATTTACTCTGAGACCATGATAAAATGAACCAAACGTGGTCGCATCATAATTTTGTTTAAGCACAGACAAAATCAAAATCACTGTGCCTCTCACAAAATACCCAATCATAAGATTGTCCCTGCTTTCTGACAGCATCAAATCTAGAGCAAATCTCTGCTTTCTTGGTCCCTCCCCCAAATCATCATCCAAAGCCCAAATCCTATAATAGTTCTTTTCTAACATACTTTTTTTCAGCTTGTTAAACAAGTGTGTTCTTATTTGTCTTTGGCTGAAGGGCAATGGCATGCTATTCTGGAAAATATTCTCCATTCAATCTACAAATATTTGATAGGTATTATTAAGGGTATACCTATACAGGTATGTTCCAGCCTCTTATTTCATTTAACCAGGAGGATTTATTGGTCATGGTAATTTATTCATTCAAAAAATATTTATTGAGCAGGCACTAAGCTAAGTGCTGCAGAAAAAGATATGTATAAGACAATTTACTTTCTCAATGAACTCACACTCTGGTAGGCAAAACTAACACATAAAAATGTAATTTCATTACGGTATGATAAATTATAGAGGTAATAGTGAGGTAGTGGTTTGAAAAAGAGGACAGGATTGCTCTACTTGGGTGGAACATGGAACACTTCTATGAAAGAAAAATTACTTAGCTGATCTTGAAAAGTAATCATTGTTGACCAGTTGGACAAGGGAACAAGAGGTATTATAGGCAGAGAGGAGGCATTAGGGTAAATGAAATGGAGTGCTTGTAATGAGAAAATGGACTAGAAAGAAGTCTGGAGGGGAAATCTGTGCAAGGCCTGGTTCATGGTGGGCTTAGTGGATTTAATCTTGCAGTAGCAAGGAGCTCACCATAATTTATGGAGGAAGCAATACAAATATAAGCTGTGGTTCGTGCATTCAGAGAGTTTACATTACTGTTGGTGAAATGAAACTCACACATAAAAAAATAGCCAGAGAGTAATATAAGCAGTATAGAATTAGAGCACCCATATCCTCTTCTGTCTACCCTGGAAATTGCTTATAAATAGTTCCCATACACTCTTTGCCAGAGGATACTCTCTGGCTTCAGAAGTATGCTTGGTCTGCATGTGCTGCATGAGAGAGAGTTCAGAAGTATAGAGTGATAACTTTCGCCCCTTCCCTCATAGTGACCTTGAACTGATACAGGATGGAAATTAGTGTATAAATATCTCAGTGTCCTCAGCTCTCAGTAGGACAATTCTGGGGCATGTTTACACAGTATCTCAGAAAGTGCCCAGTGAGATTGGGGTCTTTTCCCATAGCAGTAACCCTCTCATTTACACACATTTTATTCATTTTCCTTCTTCACCATGCTCCTGGAGAACATACCTTTTATTCCAATAAACTACTTGCATCCAAATTCTTGCTCAGGGTCTGCTTTTTCAGAACCCCAAATGAAATAATAAATAATGTGTTACAGTCTCTATCAGCTCTAGGAACTTCTGGAAGAACCTATTCTATTATCTTCCAACCAGTATGCCTCACCCTTATGCCCCCACTGCCTTGCTCCATATATTGCCAGGTAGGTATCCTCATGTCCGTAGGGGAGACTCAGCCTGGAAAGCCCCGACTCCCATGCAGAGCTGCTTCTCTTATTCTGGTCTCAGGTGAATGAGTTGGCTGCCTTTCAACTTTCAAATAAAATTGTTACATTAGGGGTCACTGAGACCATTGCCAGTCACTGTAGCTTTCTACTGGGGCTTAGTAAACACATTTTTCCAGACAGTGGTCACTTGGAATTCTCTGAGTAATAGCAACCTTAGTATTGAACTCAACTATAAATTTACTCATTTAAACATTTGGGTCATGGACCCACTGAGACTCGAGAAGAACATCTGAGACTATTTCTCTGAAGCAAATATTAATGAGCTGGATGTCTATTCTCAAGTCAGTTCACATTCCAATTATTATTAGCTGTTTACATCAGTAAACTTGTATCTAGCATGACACCAGTTGCAAAGAGGAGCATGTTTCTTTATTTAAATCCCTAGGAGCAATAAGAAATTGACATTATATCTATCCCTATAGCAACATGGACTGGAAAATCTTTTTGGCATGGTGGGATAAAGTGAGAAGTAAAACGAACCAAAGAGAAATTGGAATGTAATGGTTTTTTAAATGGCTGGTCAAAGCTAGTAAGAACTTAGAAACTACATATCAAAAATAGAATTTGATAAATTAGCAGGTTAAAAAATCAACATATAAAAATAATGGGGATGCTGGTTAAATGGGCATATATTTTTATTAAAATTCATTGAGCTGTACACTTCAAATCTGTGCATGTTACATGTAAATTATACCTTAATAAAATTGATTAAAATAATAAACTTCATTTAGTAAGCAAGTTAGAAAATATAATGGAAGGGAAGGCCCCATTTAAAACAGCAAAGAATAAGCCAAAATAAAATAAAACCTAGGTGAAATCTTATTTTTTAAAAGCTCAAAACCTTTATGAGAAAAACTGTAACACTGAAATGCACAAAAATGCACATGAGCAAAGAAAAATTACCACTAAGGGATCAATTCTTCTTAATTTCTACACTTACATACTAATAGCATTAAAGAATTATTGTTAATTTTTGATGCGATAATAATATTACGATTATATGACAATGAATTCTTTTTTTATTCACTTTATGTAATTTACATAACTTCCAATTTTACATATTTTACCCTTTTTACCCCATCTACTTCCCCCTTTCCCCGTCATCCCCATCCTCTGGTAACCATTAGTCTATTGTCCATGTCTATGAGTCTCTGCTTGTTTGTCCTGTTCGTTTGTTGCTTTTAGGTTTATATCCCACATATAAGTGATATCATGTGGTTTTCAATTTTTTCTGTCTGGCTTATTTCGCTTACCATGATTATCTCAAGGTCCATCCACATTGTCGCAAATGGCAGTATTTCATCTCTTCATATGGCTGAGTAATATTCCATTTAATATATATGTGCCACAGCTTCTTTATACATTCATCTATTGTAGGACACTTCAGTTGCTTCCATGTCCTGGACATCATGAATAATGCTGCTATGAACATCAGTGTGCAAATATCTTTTCAAATATGGGGTTTTTCAAGTCTTTGGGGTAAATGCCCAGTAGAGGGATTGCTGGATCATATGGTAGATCAATTTTTAATTTCTGAGGAACCTCTATACCATTTTCCATAGTGGCTGTACAATTACAGTCCCACCAGCAGTATTTGAGGGTTCCATTTTCTCGGCATCCTCTCCAACATTTGTTATTATTTGTCCTGTTGATTATAGCTATTCTAACAGGTGTGAGATGATATCTCTTTGTGGTTTTGATTTGTATTTCCCTAATAGCTAGCAATGTTGAACATCTTTTCATATATTTGTCGGCCATTTGTATGTCTTCTAGGGAGAAGTGTCTGTTCAGGTCCTCTGCCCATTTTTTGATTGGATCATTTTTGTTGTTGTTGTTATTGAATTGTATGCGTTCTTTGTATATTTGGATATTAGGCCCTTATCGGAGGTGTTGCTTACAAATATATTTTCCCATGTTGGATGGTTGTCTCTTTACCTTGTTGATGATTTCTTTTGCTGAGCAGAAGCTTTTTAGTTTGATATAGTCTCATTTATTTTAGCTCTTACTTCCCTTGCCTTTGAGGTCAAATTCATAAAATCCTCTTTAAGTCCAAGGTCATTGAGTTTAGTTCCTATGTTTTCCTCTATGCATTTTATTGTTTCAGGTCTTATATTCAGATCCTTAATCCATTTTGAGTTAATTTTGGTGTGTGGTGATAGAAAATAGTCTAGTTTCATGCTTTTGCGGGTGGCTTTCCAGTTTTCCCAGCACCATTTATTGAATTGTTGAAGGGCTTTCCATTCTCCACTGTATGTTTTTGACTTTTTTGTCAAAAATTATTTTCCCATATAAATATGGGTTTACTTCTGGACTCTTGATTCTGTTCCACTGGTCCATGTGTCTGTTTTGCTGCCAATACCATGTCGTTTTGATTACTGTCACTTTGTAGTATAATTTGAAGTCAGGCACAGTGATGCCTCCAGTCTCGTTCTTTTTTCTCAGGATGGTTTTTGCAATTCGGGGTCTTTTGTGCTGCCATACAAATCTGATGATTTTTTGTTCTATTTCTTTAAAAAATGCTGATGAGATTTTGATGGCAATTGCATTAAATCTGTATGGCGCTTTAGGAAACATGCTCATTTTAACTATTTTGATTCTTCCAATCCAAGAACATGGAATATCTTTCCATTTCTTTGTATCTTCTTTGATTTCTTTTAATAGAGTCTTATAGTTTCCATTATATAGGTCCTTCACTTGTTTCAGTAAATTTATTCCTAGGTATTTAATTCTTTTTGTTGCAATTACAAAAGGAATTATTTTTTCCACTTCTTTTTCTGACACTTCATTATTAGAGTACAGAAATGCTATGGATTTTTGAATGTTGATTTTGTATCCAGAGACTTACCTCTATTTGCTTATTGTTTCTAGTAGTGTTCTTGTGGTTATTGTTTCTAGTAGTGTTCTTTTGGAGTCTTTAGGGTTTTCTATATAGAGAATGATGTCATCCGCAAATAGTGACAGTTTGACTTCTTCGTTTCTTATTTGGATGCCTTTTATATCTTTCTCTTGCCTGATTGCACTTCCTAGGACCTCCAATATTATATTGAATAAGAGTGGTGATAGTGGACAACCTTGCCTTGTTCCTGATCTTACAGGGAAGGGTTTTTAGTTTCTCACCATTAAGTATAATGTCGGCTGAGGGTTTGTCATATATGACCTTTGTTATGTTAAGTTACTTTCCTTCTATACCAATTTCGTTAAGTGTTTTGATCATAAATGGATGCTGTATCTCATCAAAGGCTTTTTCTCCATGTATTGATATGATCACATGATTCTTATTTTTTAATTTGTTTATGTGGTGAATTACATCAATTTTCGTATGTTGAACCATCCTTGTGCCTCTGAGGTGAAGCCTACTTGATTGTAGTGTATAATCCTTTAATATGTTGCTGTATTCAGTTCACTAGTATCTTTAGGATTTTTGTATCTGTGTTCATGAGAAATATTGGTCTGTAGTTTTCTTTTCTTGTGTTATCTTTACCAGGTTTTGATATCAGAGTAATATTGGCTTCATAAAATGAATTGGGAAGTATTGCTACCTCTTCGATTTTTTGTAAGATTTTGAGGAGAATAGGTATTAAATCATTTTGAATGTTTGGTAGAATTCACTGGTGAAGCTGTCTGGTTGGATTTTTACTTTTTGGTAGGTTTTTGATGATTGTTTCAATTTCCATACCGCTAATGGGTCTATTTAGATTTTCCAGTTCTTCTTGATTCAGTCTAGGATGGTTGTATTTTTCCAAGTACTGGTCCATTTCTTCTAGGTTATTAAATTTGGTCTTATATACTTTTTCATAGTATTCTTGTATGATTCTTTGTATTTCTGTGGTGTCTGTCATAATTTCCCCTCTTTCATTCGGATTTTGTTTATTTGTGCCCTTTCTCTTTTTTCTTTAGTGAGTCTAGCCAGGGATTTGTCAATTTTATTAACCTTCTCAAAGAACCAGCTCTTTCTTGCATTTATTTTGTTTGTTGTCTATTTCATTGAATTCTGCTCTAATTTTGATTATTTCTTTCCTTATACTGACTTTAGGCTTCATTTGTTCTTTGTTTTATAATTTTTTAAGATGAAGCATTGGGTCGTTTACTTGGGTTCGTTCTTGTTTTTGGAGATAGGCCTGTAATGATATGAACTCTCCTCTTATGACCGCTTTTGCCATGTCCCAAAAGATTTGATATGTTGTACTATCATTATCATTCTTCTCTATGTATCTCTTGATCTCTCTTTTTATTTCTTCTCTGATCCAGTTATCTTTCAGTAGCATGTTGTTTAATCTCCATGTATTTGTGGTTCTTGCCACTTTTTACAGTTGATC